>NW_026045759.1:0-32500 GCF_023898315.1 Schistocerca nitens
TTCTGTCGTCTTAAACGATGGACATACTTGCAAGCAGCTGCGAGATCTTAAGAAAGGAAACGCTGCACCACTGCTTTTGCCACACTCGAATGAATTGAATTGCGATTCTTAAAAAGAAATGAATGCTCGCTCTGTCCAACACTTTGAAGCACATCTGCGTACTCACGAACACGGCGACGGCGCGACAAAATGACGGGGGCGCGTTCGTGGGCCTGCGACTGATTTCTGCAGTACTAGCGTCCGTGCGAGGTGAACCGAGAGCCGCAACAGACAGCGGCCGTCGCGAAACAGTATTCTTAAACATAAATTTCCGTCTTGTTGAGAATGGTGTCACTGGTTTGGATCCGCTTTCACCCACGCATGTCACATGTGGGCGAAAATTTCTGCTCGTTTTTACGCAAAATCACACGCAGCCGGTAGGATTCGAACCTACGCTCCCAGAGGGAATCTGATTTCGAGTCAGACGCCTTAACCACTCGGCCACGACTGCCACTAGCGGACGATCCTCCCGACACATGCAACTGCTACTGTTTAAAGCTCTGCAGTGCCAGGAAACGGCGTAGCAGCATTCTTTTCCGTAGTGCTTACACCGCTACGAGACGTGCGGCTACCAAGGTATTAAAATTTCCGCCCGAACAGGGACTTGAAGCCTGGACCCTTAGGTTAAAAGCCTAATGCTCTACCGACTGAGCTATCCGGGCTCACATTACCTTAACACCCCTCCCTCTAGGCATACTGACACATTGCCTCATGTCCTTTACTGTTGGGTAGTCGTTGCGTGGAGCTGTTACTGTTTAAACGTCGTCTGACTGCTGTCTAAAAACTCATCACGCTATCCTCGTAACAGCCTATCGAAGAAAGCTGACACACGATGCAAAGTGAAATTGCAGCATTTTGTACGTCTCAGCAGAGGAGCTACGTGTTTTGTCGACACTCACTGGACAATTGTAAAATTCACAAGCGTCTCGAATGCAGTGTTTCCCACGTATTCGCTCATTTCACGGTTCCGTTTTAGATGTTCTTCACCTCTTGACACAAAAAAGAAACGCAGTCGGTAGGACTCGAACCTACGCTCCCAGAGGGAATCTGATTTCTAGTCAGACGCCTTAACCACTCGGCCACGACTGCCGGTCGCAGAAGCGTCTCTCGACAAGTGCAACTGCTCCTTTTCAAGCAATCTCACGTAAGAACACGACATGGCCTCACTCGTTTCTGTAGTGCTTCCGTTGCCAGCACATTAGCCGTTACGACAGTGTATCAATTTTCGCCTGGACGGGGGCTTGAACCCGGGACCCTTTGGTTGAAAGTCTAGCGCTCTACCGACTGAGCTGCCCGGTCCCTCGGCCGAGCATTGTGGTACATGCTGCATGGTGTTTGAGTGATTCGCGTGTCGTAATTACTGGCTTATGGCTCCAATGGCGACTTCACCGACTTCCCACTGACGCACCGCTGACGCTACTTTTCTGTCGTCTTAAACGATGGACATACTTGCAAGCAGCTGCGAGATCTTAAGAAAGGAAACGCTGCACCACTGCTTTTGCCACACTCGAATGAATTGAATTGCGATTCTTAAAAAGAAATGAATGCTCGCTCTGTCCAACACTTTGAAGCACATCTGCGTACTCACGAACACGGCGACGGCGCGACAAAATGACGGGGGCGCGTTCGTGGGCCTGCGACTGATTTCTGCAGTACTAGCGTCCGTGCGAGGTGAACCGAGAGCCGCAACAGACAGCGGCCGTCGCGAAACAGTATTCTTAAACATAAATTTCCGTCTTGTTGAGAATGGTGTCACTGGTTTGGATCCGCTTTCACCCACGCATGTCACATGTGGGCGAAAATTTCTGCTCGTTTTTACGCAAAATCACACGCAGCCGGTAGGATTCGAACCTACGCTCCCAGAGGGAATCTGATTTCGAGTCAGACGCCTTAACCACTCGGCCACGACTGCCACTAGCGGACGATCCTCCCGACACATGCAACTGCTACTGTTTAAAGCTCTGCAGTGCCAGGAAACGGCGTAGCAGCATTCTTTTCCGTAGTGCTTACACCGCTACGAGACGTGCGGCTACCAAGGTATTAAAATTTCCGCCCGAACAGGGACTTGAACCCTGGACCCTTAGGTTAAAAGCCTAATGCTCTACCGACTGAGCTATCCGGGCTCACATTACCTTAACACCCCTCCCTCTAGGCATACTGACACATTGCCTCATGTCCTTTACTGTTGGGTAGTCGTTGCGTGGAGCTGTTACTGTTTAAACGTCGTCTGACTGCTGTCTAAAAACTCATCACGCTATCCTCGTAACAGCCTATCGAAGAAAGCTGACACACGATGCAAAGTGAAATTGCAGCATTTTGTACGTCTCAGCAGAGGAGCTACGTGTTTTGTCGACACTCACTGGACAATTGTAAAATTCACAAGCGTCTCGAATGCAGTGTTTCCCACGTATTCGCTCATTTCACGGTTCCGTTTTAGATGTTCTTCACCTCTTGACACAAAAAAGAAACGCAGTCGGTAGGACTCGAACCTACGCTCCCAGAGGGAATCTGATTTCTAGTCAGACGCCTTAACCACTCGGCCACGACTGCCGGTCGCAGAAGCGTCTCTCGACAAGTGCAACTGCTCCTTTTCAAGCAATCTCACGTAAGAACACGACATGGCCTCACTCGTTTCTGTAGTGCTTCCGTTGCCAGCACATTAGCCGTTACGACAGTGTATCAATTTTCGCCTGGACGGGGGCTTGAACCCGGGACCCTTTGGTTGAAAGTCTAGCGCTCTACCGACTGAGCTGCCCGGTCCCTCGGCCGAGCATTGTGGTACATGCTGCATGGTGTTTGAGTGATTCGCGTGTCGTAATTACTGGCTTATGGCTCCAATGGCGACTTCACCGACTTCCCACTGACGCACCGCTGACGCTACTTTTCTGTCGTCTTAAACGATGGACATACTTGCAAGCAGCTGCGAGATCTTAAGAAAGGAAACGCTGCACCACTGCTTTTGCCACACTCGAATGAATTGAATTGCGATTCTTAAAAAGAAATGAATGCTCGCTCTGTCCAACACTTTGAAGCACATCTGCGTACTCACGAACACGGCGACGGCGCGACAAAATGACGGGGGCGCGTTCGTGGGCCTGCGACTGATTTCTGCAGTACTAGCGTCCGTGCGAGGTGAACCGAGAGCCGCAACAGACAGCGGCCGTCGCGAAACAGTATTCTTAAACATAAATTTCCGTCTTGTTGAGAATGGTGTCACTGGTTTGGATCCGCTTTCACCCACGCATGTCACATGTGGGCGAAAATTTCTGCTCGTTTTTACGCAAAATCACACGCAGCCGGTAGGATTCGAACCTACGCTCCCAGAGGGAATCTGATTTCGAGTCAGACGCCTTAACCACTCGGCCACGACTGCCACTAGCGGACGATCCTCCCGACACATGCAACTGCTACTGTTTAAAGCTCTGCAGTGCCAGGAAACGGCGTAGCAGCATTCTTTTCCGTAGTGCTTACACCGCTACGAGACGTGCGGCTACCAAGGTATTAAAATTTCCGCCCGAACAGGGACTTGAACCCTGGACCCTTAGGTTAAAAGCCTAATGCTCTACCGACTGAGCTATCCGGGCTCACATTACCTTAACACCCCTCCCTCTAGGCATACTGACACATTGCCTCATGTCCTTTACTGTTGGGTAGTCGTTGCGTGGAGCTGTTACTGTTTAAACGTCGTCTGACTGCTGTCTAAAAACTCATCACGCTATCCTCGTAACAGCCTATCGAAGAAAGCTGACACACGATGCAAAGTGAAATTGCAGCATTTTGTACGTCTCAGCAGAGGAGCTACGTGTTTTGTCGACACTCACTGGACAATTGTAAAATTCACAAGCGTCTCGAATGCAGTGTTTCCCACGTATTCGCTCATTTCACGGTTCCGTTTTAGATGTTCTTCACCTCTTGACACAAAAAAGAAACGCAGTCGGTAGGACTCGAACCTACGCTCCCAGAGGGAATCTGATTTCTAGTCAGACGCCTTAACCACTCGGCCACGACTGCCGGTCGCAGAAGCGTCTCTCGACAAGTGCAACTGCTCCTTTTCAAGCAATCTCACGTAAGAACACGACATGGCCTCACTCGTTTCTGTAGTGCTTCCGTTGCCAGCACATTAGCCGTTACGACAGTGTATCAATTTTCGCCTGGACGGGGGCTTGAACCCGGGACCCTTTGGTTGAAAGTCTAGCGCTCTACCGACTGAGCTGCCCGGTCCCTCGGCCGAGCATTGTGGTACATGCTGCATGGTGTTTGAGTGATTCGCGTGTCGTAATTACTGGCTTATGGCTCCAATGGCGACTTCACCGACTTCCCACTGACGCACCGCTGACGCTACTTTTCTGTCGTCTTAAACGATGGACATACTTGCAAGCAGCTGCGAGATCTTAAGAAAGGAAACGCTGCACCACTGCTTTTGCCACACTCGAATGAATTGAATTGCGATTCTTAAAAAGAAATGAATGCTCGCTCTGTCCAACACTTTGAAGCACATCTGCGTACTCACGAACACGGCGACGGCGCGACAAAATGACGGGGGCGCGTTCGTGGGCCTGCGACTGATTTCTGCAGTACTAGCGTCCGTGCGAGGTGAACCGAGAGCCGCAACAGACAGCGGCCGTCGCGAAACAGTATTCTTAAACATAAATTTCCGTCTTGTTGAGAATGGTGTCACTGGTTTGGATCCGCTTTCACCCACGCATGTCACATGTGGGCGAAAATTTCTGCTCGTTTTTACGCAAAATCACACGCAGCCGGTAGGATTCGAACCTACGCTCCCAGAGGGAATCTGATTTCGAGTCAGACGCCTTAACCACTCGGCCACGACTGCCACTAGCGGACGATCCTCCCGACACATGCAACTGCTACTGTTTAAAGCTCTGCAGTGCCAGGAAACGGCGTAGCAGCATTCTTTTCCGTAGTGCTTACACCGCTACGAGACGTGCGGCTACCAAGGTATTAAAATTTCCGCCCGAACAGGGACTTGAACCCTGGACCCTTAGGTTAAAAGCCTAATGCTCTACCGACTGAGCTATCCGGGCTCACATTACCTTAACACCCCTCCCTCTAGGCATACTGACACATTGCCTCATGTCCTTTACTGTTGGGTAGTCGTTGCGTGGAGCTGTTACTGTTTAAACGTCGTCTGACTGCTGTCTAAAAACTCATCACGCTATCCTCGTAACAGCCTATCGAAGAAAGCTGACACACGATGCAAAGTGAAATTGCAGCATTTTGTACGTCTCAGCAGAGGAGCTACGTGTTTTGTCGACACTCACTGGACAATTGTAAAATTCACAAGCGTCTCGAATGCAGTGTTTCCCACGTATTCGCTCATTTCACGGTTCCGTTTTAGATGTTCTTCACCTCTTGACACAAAAAAGAAACGCAGTCGGTAGGACTCGAACCTACGCTCCCAGAGGGAATCTGATTTCTAGTCAGACGCCTTAACCACTCGGCCACGACTGCCGGTCGCAGAAGCGTCTCTCGACAAGTGCAACTGCTCCTTTTCAAGCAATCTCACGTAAGAACACGACATGGCCTCACTCGTTTCTGTAGTGCTTCCGTTGCCAGCACATTAGCCGTTACGACAGTGTATCAATTTTCGCCTGGACGGGGGCTTGAACCCGGGACCCTTTGGTTGAAAGTCTAGCGCTCTACCGACTGAGCTGCCCGGTCCCTCGGCCGAGCATTGTGGTACATGCTGCATGGTGTTTGAGTGATTCGCGTGTCGTAATTACTGGCTTATGGCTCCAATGGCGACTTCATCGACTTCCCACTGACGCACCGCTGACGCTACTTTTCTGTCGTCTTAAACGATGGACATACTTGCAAGCAGCTGCGAGATCTTAAGAAAGGAAACGCTGCACCACTGCTTTTGCCACACTCGAATGAATTGAATTGCGATTCTTAAAAAGAAATGAATGCTCGCTCTGTCCAACACTTTGAAGCACATCTGCGTACTCACGAACACGGCGACGGCGCGACAAAATGACGGGGGCGCGTTCGTGGGCCTGCGACTGATTTCTGCAGTACTAGCGTCCGTGCGAGGTGAACCGAGAGCCGCAACAGACAGCGGCCGTCGCGAAACAGTATTCTTAAACATAAATTTCCGTCTTGTTGAGAATGGTGTCACTGGTTTGGATCCGCTTTCACCCACGCATGTCACATGTGGGCGAAAATTTCTGCTCGTTTTTACGCAAAATCACACGCAGCCGGTAGGATTCGAACCTACGCTCCCAGAGGGAATCTGATTTCGAGTCAGACGCCTTAACCACTCGGCCACGACTGCCACTAGCGGACGATCCTCCCGACACATGCAACTGCTACTGTTTAAAGCTCTGCAGTGCCAGGAAACGGCGTAGCAGCATTCTTTTCCGTAGTGCTTACACCGCTACGAGACGTGCGGCTACCAAGGTATTAAAATTTCCGCCCGAACAGGGACTTGAACCCTGGACCCTTAGGTTAAAAGCCTAATGCTCTACCGACTGAGCTATCCGGGCTCACATTACCTTAACACCCCTCCCTCTAGGCATACTGACACATTGCCTCATGTCCTTTACTGTTGGGTAGTCGTTGCGTGGAGCTGTTACTGTTTAAACGTCGTCTGACTGCTGTCTAAAAACTCATCACGCTATCCTCGTAACAGCCTATCGAAGAAAGCTGACACACGATGCAAAGTGAAATTGCAGCATTTTGTACGTCTCAGCAGAGGAGCTACGTGTTTTGTCGACACTCACTGGACAATTGTAAAATTCACAAGCGTCTCGAATGCAGTGTTTCCCACGTATTCGCTCATTTCACGGTTCCGTTTTAGATGTTCTTCACCTCTTGACACAAAAAAGAAACGCAGTCGGTAGGACTCGAACCTACGCTCCCAGAGGGAATCTGATTTCTAGTCAGACGCCTTAACCACTCGGCCACGACTGCCGGTCGCAGAAGCGTCTCTCGACAAGTGCAACTGCTCCTTTTCAAGCAATCTCACGTAAGAACACGACATGGCCTCACTCGTTTCTGTAGTGCTTCCGTTGCCAGCACATTAGCCGTTACGACAGTGTATCAATTTTCGCCTGGACGGGGGCTTGAACCCGGGACCCTTTGGTTGAAAGTCTAGCGCTCTACCGACTGAGCTGCCCGGTCCCTCGGCCGAGCATTGTGGTACATGCTGCATGGTGTTTGAGTGATTCGCGTGTCGTAATTACTGGCTTATGGCTCCAATGGCGACTTCATCGACTTCCCACTGACGCACCGCTGACGCTACTTTTCTGTCGTCTTAAACGATGGACATACTTGCAAGCAGCTGCGAGATCTTAAGAAAGGAAACGCTGCACCACTGCTTTTGCCACACTCGAATGAATTGAATTGCGATTCTTAAAAAGAAATGAATGCTCGCTCTGTCCAACACTTTGAAGCACATCTGCGTACTCACGAACACGGCGACGGCGCGACAAAATGACGGGGGCGCGTTCGTGGGCCTGCGACTGATTTCTGCAGTACTAGCGTCCGTGCGAGGTGAACCGAGAGCCGCAACAGACAGCGGCCGTCGCGAAACAGTATTCTTAAACATAAATTTCCGTCTTGTTGAGAATGGTGTCACTGGTTTGGATCCGCTTTCACCCACGCATGTCACATGTGGGCGAAAATTTCTGCTCGTTTTTACGCAAAATCACACGCAGCCGGTAGGATTCGAACCTACGCTCCCAGAGGGAATCTGATTTCGAGTCAGACGCCTTAACCACTCGGCCACGACTGCCACTAGCGGACGATCCTCCCGACACATGCAACTGCTACTGTTTAAAGCTCTGCAGTGCCAGGAAACGGCGTAGCAGCATTCTTTTCCGTAGTGCTTACACCGCTACGAGACGTGCGGCTACCAAGGTATTAAAATTTCCGCCCGAACAGGGACTTGAACCCTGGACCCTTAGGTTAAAAGCCTAATGCTCTACCGACTGAGCTATCCGGGCTCACATTACCTTAACACCCCTCCCTCTAGGCATACTGACACATTGCCTCATGTCCTTTACTGTTGGGTAGTCGTTGCGTGGAGCTGTTACTGTTTAAACGTCGTCTGACTGCTGTCTAAAAACTCATCACGCTATCCTCGTAACAGCCTATCGAAGAAAGCTGACACACGATGCAAAGTGAAATTGCAGCATTTTGTACGTCTCAGCAGAGGAGCTACGTGTTTTGTCGACACTCACTGGACAATTGTAAAATTCACAAGCGTCTCGAATGCAGTGTTTCCCACGTATTCGCTCATTTCACGGTTCCGTTTTAGATGTTCTTCACCTCTTGACACAAAAAAGAAACGCAGTCGGTAGGACTCGAACCTACGCTCCCAGAGGGAATCTGATTTCTAGTCAGACGCCTTAACCACTCGGCCACGACTGCCGGTCGCAGAAGCGTCTCTCGACAAGTGCAACTGCTCCTTTTCAAGCAATCTCACGTAAGAACACGACATGGCCTCACTCGTTTCTGTAGTGCTTCCGTTGCCAGCACATTAGCCGTTACGACAGTGTATCAATTTTCGCCTGGACGGGGGCTTGAACCCGGGACCCTTTGGTTGAAAGTCTAGCGCTCTACCGACTGAGCTGCCCGGTCCCTCGGCCGAGCATTGTGGTACATGCTGCATGGTGTTTGAGTGATTCGCGTGTCGTAATTACTGGCTTATGGCTCCAATGGCGACTTCATCGACTTCCCACTGACGCACCGCTGACGCTACTTTTCTGTCGTCTTAAACGATGGACATACTTGCAAGCAGCTGCGAGATCTTAAGAAAGGAAACGCTGCACCACTGCTTTTGCCACACTCGAATGAATTGAATTGCGATTCTTAAAAAGAAATGAATGCTCGCTCTGTCCAACACTTTGAAGCACATCTGCGTACTCACGAACACGGCGACGGCGCGACAAAATGACGGGGGCGCGTTCGTGGGCCTGCGACTGATTTCTGCAGTACTAGCGTCCGTGCGAGGTGAACCGAGAGCCGCAACAGACAGCGGCCGTCGCGAAACAGTATTCTTAAACATAAATTTCCGTCTTGTTGAGAATGGTGTCACTGGTTTGGATCCGCTTTCACCCACGCATGTCACATGTGGGCGAAAATTTCTGCTCGTTTTTACGCAAAATCACACGCAGCCGGTAGGATTCGAACCTACGCTCCCAGAGGGAATCTGATTTCGAGTCAGACGCCTTTTTTTTTTTTTTTTTTTTTTTTTTTTTTTTTTTTTTTTTTTTTTTTTTAGACGCCTTAACCACTCTTTTTTTTTTTTTTTTATTTTTTTTTTACGCCTTAACCACTCTTTTTTTTTTTTTTTTACTTAACCACTTTTTTTTTTTTTTTTAGTCAGACGCCTTAACCACTCTTTTTTTTTTTTTTTTTTTTTTTTTTAGATTTAACCACTCGGCCACTTTTTTTTTTTTTTAAAGAAACGCCTTAACCACTCTTTTTTTTTTTTTTTTTTTGTTAAACCAAACATACCTTCTTGCAAGATCAGGCCAGGGCGGCGGTGGAGGCAAAGGGGGCAGGGGTCGCAATCCGAGGCCTGGCCACAGTGTCTCCCTCACCGTCCCAACCCGAGAAACGGGGAATAACGGAAAGAGTGGTGTGTTGTACTCTGTATTATTGTGTAACAGAGTATTGCTTTTTTTTTATGTAATTTTATTTTTTTCTTTTTTTTTTTTTTTTTTTTTTTTTTTTTTTTTTTTTTAATGGAGTTCCTTTAGGAGAACAAAGATCCATCGTGGCCAGCGGAAACATGTCCAAAACGATGTTGCGAAAAAAAAATAACGTCCTCTGAAGGTGTGGAAAGAACATGAGGAAGGAAGAACGAAAACGCGAAACACAAAATAAAAAACCATTCTAGGAGGACAATGACCACAAGTAGGCAGCGGAGGCCCACCGCTACCATAGAAAGGCAAAAAATAGAGACTCTCAAAATAAAATAGAAATGAAAAACACAAACAAATAACCACACTAAACGTGCCAAATATGTCTGGCGCACGGGAATGGGGAAGTGTACGCAATTCCGGCAGCAACAAACATATTTCGTCTTCTCGATAAGTTTGATTTCCGTGCCCAAGAGGCAACCGTTTCAACGCAAATTATCTTTGAGCACCGTCACACAGTTTAGGGACAAGTTAATGACAGTCCTGCAATAGTCACAAAAAATGAAGTAAAGGTCAGCAATAGGGAACAAGCGTCAATCCAGGAGAGAAGAGCCAATATGGCAATCCTAAGGACAACCGCCCAAATGGCGGAAGATAAGTCGAGCCGGTGAGACAAATGAACTGTCATACATCAAGAAAATTAGAACAATATATCATTCCACACATTCCGCCAGAGGAAACAGTGGAATGGGAAGTACATAATCATGGCAGGAGAGAAATATGTAATTTGGTAAAGGCGGTCCGTAGAGGGACATCTAAAAATCGGGCATAATTGGAAACACACTGCGGATTTCGTTGCTCCCGTCCATAGTAGTCCCAAAGATACGTCAAAAACTGCAAGCGATCCATGAGGCGGAGAGAGAAAATCGCATGTGCTGCATGCGCGGCGATCCACACGGTAGCGTTTCTCTTGGTGGCAGGATACGGCCGCCAGTCGGGAACCAGGATATACGAAGGTTGTATGGCACTTGGGGTAGTCCTATTAATCAACGCCAACATCTCACGGGTGGCAGCCCATACCTCGTGAAACTGGGGGCACACAAAACGGTGTTCGATCGTGTCCTCAGCCGCGCACCGCCCACAGATGCCACTCGGGAGGAGATTGATTGCGTGGAGTTTCGCATTCGTGGCAACGGTGCGATTCACAACTTTATACCAAGTGTCCCGAACATCTGATGTCAACAATTTACTGGAAATGTTGGACCACACCGTCCGCCAATCGTATTGCGGCAGCCTCAACTCCCATTTGTTAGTCGGCGGAGTTCCGCGGAGGGCCTCTGCGATCGCGCTGACGTTACCCCTGCGCCGATCGTCACCTATCAGATAGCTAGTGTGGAGGAAGTACTGGCGAACGAAATTCAATTTGTACGGGATAGCCTGGATAGAGACAGGCGCGCGGAGAGAAGCAGGGCGGTAAAGGTCGAAGAGTACCGACGTGGGGCCAAGCCCCGCATGGGCTATTACACAGTTAGTTCGGTGGAGCAAAAGGGCAGCACACTTGGAAGGAAAATCAACCAGACCGATGCCGCCCCTGTCCGGCGGGAGCGTGCAAATATTGTAGGCGACCTTAAAGATTTCGCCTCGCCAGACCAGCCAAGAAACAGCATGCTTGATGGCCCGTTCGATCTCCTTCGGCACCGGCAAAACTTGAGCCAGGTACCAGGCCTTGGCCAACATCTGGGTATTAACAACCGAAACTCTATCCAGCAAAGACAAATTTCGTTTGGCGGCAGCCTGAGTCGCCGCTCGAACAGAATATAAGACCGCGCGCCAGTTTAGCACTGCCATTTGTTGTACATTTGCCGTCATCTGGATCCCGAGAATCTTATGTCGTAACTTGACGGTATACCAATCACGACGGACAGCCCTCATGGTCGCAGTAAGCGGCAGCAAGATGGACTTACGGGGGTTCACAACCGCACCCGATGCCGATTCAAATTGGTGAAGAATGAGACGGAGCGAATCAATATCGTCGGGACTTTGGATAAAAACTCCCAAGTCATCCGCATACGCCCGACAGACAAGCGAACCCGTACCAAACGGGACACCGTGGCAAACATTCGTTAGTTTACGGAGTAGAGGATCCAGCGCTAAAACGAATAAGCCCATGGAAAGCGGGCACCCTTGGCGGACGGATCTGTTCATCCTGAGGACATCACCGGCCTGGCCATGAAAAAGGATTCGGGAAGTGGCCGATTTCAGAAGGTTAGATATCACATGCGTGAATTTTAAACCAAATCCAAACTTATACATGACCCGCCGCAAGTAGTCGTGACTAATTCGATCGAATGCATTATGAAAATCAATGGAAAGTATCGCAGCCCGGCCGCCACGACGTGACGAGGCAGAAGCGATACATTCTCGATACGCCAGGACGGCATCAAATATATTCCGTCCAGGTACTGCACACGATTGAGAAGGACTAATGACGGTCTTCAACGCCGGCCGCAAACGGTGTGAAAAGCAGCGTGCTATGATTTTATAATCGGCGTTTAATAGAGTAATCGGCCGTAAAGTCACCGCACTTTGGATGCCAGTGGTCTTCGGGATGAGGACGATGAGCCCCTCTAAAAAGTCTTCCGGCACATCGAGACCATTATGTATTTCATTAACAATGGCAACGAAAGTATCAGTTAAAAGAGCGGAAAATTTCACATAAAATTCCACAGGAATTCCGTCAATGCCAGGTGCCTTTCCCTTCGGGCTAGCCTTAACGGCGGCAGAAACATCAGCAGCTGTAAAACGCTCATTTAAAAGAAGTCTATCCTGACGCGTTAAAATTGAAGGCAGGTCGTGTAAAAACATCTGCAAGGAGGCGTCATGCAAAGGTTGAGATTGAAAGAGTTTAGAGTAGTGATCGTAAATTTCGTCCTTAATCACCCGACGATCCGAAGTTCTATGACCGTCACGCGTTATCCAGTCCGTGAATAAAAGTTTTTCACGCCGCAGTCGGGCTCGTCGTAAATGATACAATGATAGTGGTTCTTCCAAAGAGGGATCGAAAGGCCTGCTACGGACAACAGAGCCCTGCGCCTTCCGATGCAGATGGTTTAAAATCTGCGTTTTAATTTTCCGTAACATGGGAAGGAGGTCAGGGCGGTCGGTAACCCGAGTAATTAAATCCTGTAAACAATCGCGATAAAAATTAACCGTCATCATGTCCCAATGGGCCTTGTCACGACAGTAATTTATGAGCAAAGTACGAAGAGCCGGTTTAGCGTGACGGAGCCACCACGCGACAGTAGAACACGCCTGTGGGCGGCTCTGAAGAAGTTGGCGCCACAACAAATGTACCTGTTCGACAAGACTGACGTCATCCAAAACACTAACATTGAATTTCCAATAGGATCGCGTACGGTCCGGGCGAACAGACGGGACATTAAAAGCACACAAATAACCACAATGATCCGAAAAAACGACGGGGGCAACTTCGGCCTGCAAGATTTGTGCAGTAAGGTCCGACGAGACATAAATTCTATCCAACCTACTATGCCCAGTAGGATAAAAATAAGTAAAACCTGTAGCAGTCGGACTAAAACGAAGCCACGTGTCCTCAAGTTTAAAAGTGTCAACTAAAGTTTGCAGTGCTAGACACTTATGTGCCGTCGGTTCCTGGTCGGCAACACGCAAGACACAATTAAAATCACCGCCTAAGATGATCCGTCGGTGGTTTCGATGGAAGAACTGACATAAATCATGATTGAAAAAAGTATCCCTCAGACGTTTGTTGTGAGTTCCAGAGGGGGCGTACACGTTAACAAAAAATATGTCGCAGATGACACATGCCAACCCTCGTCCATTTGGTAAAATTTCTACGTGTTTATACTCTAAACCGGGCGCGATTAAAATAGCCGTACCAATGGTCGTTTCCGGATCAATATTAAGAATAACATTATAGGCAGTAAGGTGCGGGACAACGTCAGCTGTAAGTTCTTGAAGGAAAACCACATCACAACGAGCAGATTGCAAAAAATGTAAAAGGGCGTCAATTTTACGGACACTGCGGATTTGATTAACATTAAGTGTGAGGACGCGTAACTGGTGGAATGCACGCGTCAGGATGGACTCTGTAACTTAAGCGGAACTAGAAGAAATGATCTTCCTCCACATCCTCAGACCACTGCATGGTGTCCGCAGGAGAAGGTACGGCGTCCGGGACGGCCCGGGAAGCGGGGGCGGGGGGCACTGACACAGGCGGACCGTGCACGAAAGGTGCTTCGCGACGCTCTTGAACCAAGGAGTCCGTTAATCCCTCAACGGCCTGTTCGAAGGAAACGCCGTCGCCCTCAGTGGGCGCCGTTTTCGAACGTTTCTTAGACCGCCTACGCTTCGGTTTGGGATCGGTAGGGGCGGACTGGGTGGAAACTTGAGACACCTCGCTTTCAGCGCTGCTAGCATCCGCCTCACCAGAAGTGGACAGGCCGGGTTGTGTCGGCAATTTCCGCTTGTCTGTCGGCGGGGCGGGGACGGTAATCGGCCGGGGCGACTCGACCAACATTTCAGAAGACTCCCCAACAGGCACGGTCGGGACACTGACAGCTGACAAATCAGCAAGACCGACTTCGCGAGGGGTCTGTTCGGTAGATAAACTTTGTTCCGACACAACCGGGGGCACGACAACTGTCGGCAGAGTCACATTATCGGACACAGGAGGGGACTCGACCAACATTTCAGAAAACTCCCTAACAGGCACATCCGGAACACTGACGGCTGACAAATCAGCGATACTGACTTCGCGAGGGGTGCGTTCGGCAGGTAAACTTTGTTCCGACACAACCGGGGGCACGACAACTGTCGGCTGAGTCACAACATCGGACACAGGAGCCACAGCCGCAGGAGCGGCGGAAGCCTGTCGGTCGGTCGGGGCGAGCGAGGGGGGTCCAACCAACGCGCCTGCATACGTGGTGTTGACAACAGCTTCGCGCGGTAGCTGCGCCGGCCTGCGTAAAGTGCAGGTTTGTCGTAAATGATCTGTTTTGCCACACACAGAACACGTCTGCGGCTGCCCACTATAGCTGAGGAAAGCTCGCGTGCCAGCAATGATCAGATACGACGGGATATGTTTCTTTAAATCTACACGTACTGTCCGAACACCACTCAGAACCCGATACCTAAAACCTGCAGGCCACACATCATTCTCCACACTAAGAACGGTGCCAAATTCGCCAAGTTTACGAGCAATGGCCTCATTTGGGCACTCAAAAGGAACATTATAAACCTTCACACTTCGAATGCCGAAGCCTGCCGGCAGTATCAACACGTCAGACAAAGCACCGTCCACGTGCTTGAATTTCTTAACGCCACCACTTTCGGTAACTAGCTTATCGACAAAATCCTCGTTCGGAAGTTTCAAAAAGACAGAGTTTTGAATAAAATCAAGCTGGATGCCGACCAAATCAGATTCGGGAATACGCAATTCCGAAAATACCCATTCGTGTACATCAAAAGGCGACGGCCTAGCCGCGTTCCTATCAAAAACACACTGTACGGAGTTAGCACGGTTCATAATAATGCGTCAATAAACTTACAGGAACTAGAAGAGAAGAGAGAACGCTGCGAGGCGCAGCACCAAACACACGACGAAGACACCGCCTGCAGCACACGAAGGCAGCAGCAGGCACGAGCCCAACACACGTCCGCTCGCCGCAACCACTCGGCCACGACTGCCACTAGCGGACGATCCTCCCGACACATGCAACTGCTACTGTTTAAAGCTCTGCAGTGCCAGGAAACGGCGTAGCAGCATTCTTTTCCGTAGTGCTTACACCGCTACGAGACGTGCGGCTACCAAGGTATTAAAATTTCCGCCCGAACAGGGACTTGAACCCTGGACCCTTAGGTTAAAAGCCTAATGCTCTACCGACTGAGCTATCCGGGCTCACATTACCTTAACACCCCTCCCTCTAGGCATACTGACACATTGCCTCATGTCCTTTACTGTTGGGTAGTCGTTGCGTGGAGCTGTTACTGTTTAAACGTCGTCTGACTGCTGTCTAAAAACTCATCACGCTATCCTCGTAACAGCCTATCGAAGAAAGCTGACACACGATGCAAAGTGAAATTGCAGCATTTTGTACGTCTCAGCAGAGGAGCTACGTGTTTTGTCGACACTCACTGGACAATTGTAAAATTCACAAGCGTCTCGAATGCAGTGTTTCCCACGTATTCGCTCATTTCACGGTTCCGTTTTAGATGTTCTTCACCTCTTGACACAAAAAAGAAACGCAGTCGGTAGGACTCGAACCTACGCTCCCAGAGGGAATCTGATTTCTAGTCAGACGCCTTAACCACTCGGCCACGACTGCCGGTCGCAGAAGCGTCTCTCGACAAGTGCAACTGCTCCTTTTCAAGCAATCTCACGTAAGAACACGACATGGCCTCGCTCGTTTCTGTAGTGCTTCCGTTGCCAGCACATTAGCCGTTACGACAGTGTATCAATTTTCGCCTGGACGGGGGCTTGAACCCGGGACCCTTTGGTTGAAAGTCTAGCGCTCTACCGACTGAGCTGCCCGGTCCCTCGGCCGAGCATTGTGGTACATGCTGCATGGTGTTTGAGTGATTCGCGTGTCGTAATTACTGGCTTATGGCTCCAATGGCGACTTCACCGACTTCCCACTGACGCACCGCTGACGCTACTTTTCTGTCGTCTTAAACGATGGACATACTTGCAAGCAGCTGCGAGATCTTAAGAAAGGAAACGCTGCACCACTGCTTTTGCCACACTCGAATGAATTGAATTGCGATTCTTAAAAAGAAATGAATGCTCGCTCTGTCCAACACTTTGAAGCACATCTGCGTACTCACGAACACGGCGACGGCGCGACAAAATGACGGGGGCGCGTTCGTGGGCCTGCGACTGATTTCTGCAGTACTAGCGTCCGTGCGAGGTGAACCGAGAGCCGCAACAGACAGCGGCCGTCGCGAAACAGTATTCTTAAACATAAATTTCCGTCTTGTTGAGAATGGTGTCACTGGTTTGGATCCGCTTTCACCCACGCATGTCACATGTGGGCGAAAATTTCTGCTCGTTTTTACGCAAAATCACACGCAGCCGGTAGGATTCGAACCTACGCTCCCAGAGGGAATCTGATATCGAGTCAGACGCCTTAACCACTCGGCCACGACTGCCACTAGCGGACGATCCTCCCGACACATGCAACTGCTACTGTTTAAAGCTCTGCAGTGCCAGGAAACGGCGTAGCAGCATTCTTTTCCGTAGTGCTTACACCGCTACGAGACGTGCGGCTACCAAGGTATTAAAATTTCCGCCCGAACAGGGACTTGAACCCTGGACCCTTAGGTTAAAAGCCTAATGCTCTACCGACTGAGCTATCCGGGCTCACATTACCTTAACACCCCTCCCTCTAGGCATACTGACACATTGCCTCATGTCCTTTACTGTTGGGTAGTCGTTGCGTGGAGCTGTTACTGTTTAAACGTCGTCTGACTGCTGTCTAAAAACTCATCACGCTATCCTCGTAACAGCCTATCGAAGAAAGCTGACACACGATGCAAAGTGAAATTGCAGCATTTTGTACGTCTCAGCAGAGGAGCTACGTGTTTTGTCGACACTCACTGGACAATTGTAAAATTCACAAGCGTCTCGAATGCAGTGTTTCCCACGTATTCGCTCATTTCACGGTTCCGTTTTAGATGTTCTTCACCTCTTGACACAAAAAAGAAACGCAGTCGGTAGGACTCGAACCTACGCTCCCAGAGGGAATCTGATTTCTAGTCAGACGCCTTAACCACTCGGCCACGACTGCCGGTCGCAGAAGCGTCTCTCGACAAGTGCAACTGCTCCTTTTCAAGCAATCTCACGTAAGAACACGACATGGCCTCACTCGTTTCTGTAGTGCTTCCGTTGCCAGCACATTAGCCGTTACGACAGTGTATCAATTTTCGCCTGGACGGGGGCTTGAACCCGGGACCCTTTGGTTGAAAGTCTAGCGCTCTACCGACTGAGCTGCCCGGTCCCTCGGCCGAGCATTGTGGTACATGCTGCATGGTGTTTGAGTGATTCGCGTGTCGTAATTACTGGCTTATGGCTCCAATGGCGACTTCACCGACTTCCCACTGACGCACCGCTGACGCTACTTTTCTGTCGTCTTAAACGATGGACATACTTGCAAGCAGCTGCGAGATCTTAAGAAAGGAAACGCTGCACCACTGCTTTTGCCACACTCGAATGAATTGAATTGCGATTCTTAAAAAGAAATGAATGCTCGCTCTGTCCAACACTTTGAAGCACATCTGCGTACTCACGAACACGGCGACGGCGCGACAAAATGACGGGGGCGCGTTCGTGGGCCTGCGACTGATTTCTGCAGTACTAGCGTCCGTGCGAGGTGAACCGAGAGCCGCAACAGACAGCGGCCGTCGCGAAACAGTATTCTTAAACATAAATTTCCGTCTTGTTGAGAATGGTGTCACTGGTTTGGATCCGCTTTCACCCACGCATGTCACATGTGGGCGAAAATTTCTGCTCGTTTTTACGCAAAATCACACGCAGCCGGTAGGATTCGAACCTACGCTCCCAGAGGGAATCTGATTTCGAGTCAGACGCCTTAACCACTCGGCCACGACTGCCACTAGCGGACGATCCTCCCGACACATGCAACTGCTACTGTTTAAAGCTCTGCAGTGCCAGGAAACGGCGTAGCAGCATTCTTTTCCGTAGTGCTTACACCGCTACGAGACGTGCGGCTACCAAGGTATTAAAATTTCCGCCCGAACAGGGACTTGAACCCTGGACCCTTAGGTTAAAAGCCTAATGCTCTACCGACTGAGCTATCCGGGCTCACATTACCTTAACACCCCTCCCTCTAGGCATACTGACACATTGCCTCATGTCCTTTACTGTTGGGTAGTCGTTGCGTGGAGCTGTTACTGTTTAAACGTCGTCTGACTGCTGTCTAAAAACTCATCACGCTATCCTCGTAACAGCCTATCGAAGAAAGCTGACACACGATGCAAAGTGAAATTGCAGCATTTTGTACGTCTCAGCAGAGGAGCTACGTGTTTTGTCGACACTCACTGGACAATTGTAAAATTCACAAGCGTCTCGAATGCAGTGTTTCCCACGTATTCGCTCATTTCACGGTTCCGTTTTAGATGTTCTTCACCTCTTGACACAAAAAAGAAACGCAGTCGGTAGGACTCGAACCTACGCTCCCAGAGGGAATCTGATTTCTAGTCAGACGCCTTAACCACTCGGCCACGACTGCCGGTCGCAGAAGCGTCTCTCGACAAGTGCAACTGCTCCTTTTCAAGCAATCTCACGTAAGAACACGACATGGCCTCACTCGTTTCTGTAGTGCTTCCGTTGCCAGCACATTAGCCGTTACGACAGTGTATCAATTTTCGCCTGGACGGGGGCTTGAACCCGGGACCCTTTGGTTGAAAGTCTAGCGCTCTACCGACTGAGCTGCCCGGTCCCTCGGCCGAGCATTGTGGTACATGCTGCATGGTGTTTGAGTGATTCGCGTGTCGTAATTACTGGCTTATGGCTCCAATGGCGACTTCACCGACTTCCCACTGACGCACCGCTGACGCTACTTTTCTGTCGTCTTAAACGATGGACATACTTGCAAGCAGCTGCGAGATCTTAAGAAAGGAAACGCTGCACCACTGCTTTTGCCACACTCGAATGAATTGAATTGCGATTCTTAAAAAGAAATGAATGCTCGCTCTGTCCAACACTTTGAAGCACATCTGCGTACTCACGAACACGGCGACGGCGCGACAAAATGACGGGGGCGCGTTCGTGGGCCTGCGACTGATTTCTGCAGTACTAGCGTCCGTGCGAGGTGAACCGAGAGCCGCAACAGACAGCGGCCGTCGCGAAACAGTATTCTTAAACATAAATTTCCGTCTTGTTGAGAATGGTGTCACTGGTTTGGATCCGCTTTCACCCACGCATGTCACATGTGGGCGAAAATTTCTGCTCGTTTTTACGCAAAATCACACGCAGCCGGTAGGATTCGAACCTACGCTCCCAGAGGGAATCTGATTTCGAGTCAGACGCCTTAACCACTCGGCCACGACTGCCACTAGCGGACGATCCTCCCGACACATGCAACTGCTACTGTTTAAAGCTCTGCAGTGCCAGGAAACGGCGTAGCAGCATTCTTTTCCGTAGTGCTTACACCGCTACGAGACGTGCGGCTACCAAGGTATTAAAATTTCCGCCCGAACAGGGACTTGAACCCTGGACCCTTAGGTTAAAAGCCTAATGCTCTACCGACTGAGCTATCCGGGCTCACATTACCTTAACACCCCTCCCTCTAGGCATACTGACACATTGCCTCATGTCCTTTACTGTTGGGTAGTCGTTGCGTGGAGCTGTTACTGTTTAAACGTCGTCTGACTGCTGTCTAAAAACTCATCACGCTATCCTCGTAACAGCCTATCGAAGAAAGCTGACACACGATGCAAAGTGAAATTGCAGCATTTTGTACGTCTCAGCAGAGGAGCTACGTGTTTTGTCGACACTCACTGGACAATTGTAAAATTCACAAGCGTCTCGAATGCAGTGTTTCCCACGTATTCGCTCATTTCACGGTTCCGTTTTAGATGTTCTTCACCTCTTGACACAAAAAAGAAACGCAGTCGGTAGGACTCGAACCTACGCTCCCAGAGGGAATCTGATTTCTAGTCAGACGCCTTAACCACTCGGCCACGACTGCCGGTCGCAGAAGCGTCTCTCGACAAGTGCAACTGCTCCTTTTCAAGCAATCTCACGTAAGAACACGACATGGCCTCACTCGTTTCTGTAGTGCTTCCGTTGCCAGCACATTAGCCGTTACGACAGTGTATCAATTTTCGCCTGGACGGGGGCTTGAACCCGGGACCCTTTGGTTGAAAGTCTAGCGCTCTACCGACTGAGCTGCCCGGTCCCTCGGCCGAGCATTGTGGTACATGCTGCATGGTGTTTGAGTGATTCGCGTGTCGTAATTACTGGCTTATGGCTCCAATGGCGACTTCATCGACTTCCCACTGACGCACCGCTGACGCTACTTTTCTGTCGTCTTAAACGATGGACATACTTGCAAGCAGCTGCGAGATCTTAAGAAAGGAAACGCTGCACCACTGCTTTTGCCACACTCGAATGAATTGAATTGCGATTCTTAAAAAGAAATGAATGCTCGCTCTGTCCAACACTTTGAAGCACATCTGCGTACTCACGAACACGGCGACGGCGCGACAAAATGACGGGGGCGCGTTCGTGGGCCTGCGACTGATTTCTGCAGTACTAGCGTCCGTGCGAGGTGAACCGAGAGCCGCAACAGACAGCGGCCGTCGCGAAACAGTATTCTTAAACATAAATTTCCGTCTTGTTGAGAATGGTGTCACTGGTTTGGATCCGCTTTCACCCACGCATGTCACATGTGGGCGAAAATTTCTGCTCGTTTTTACGCAAAATCACACGCAGCCGGTAGGATTCGAACCTACGCTCCCAGAGGGAATCTGATTTCGAGTCAGACGCCTTAACCACTCGGCCACGACTGCCACTAGCGGACGATCCTCCCGACACATGCAACTGCTACTGTTTAAAGCTCTGCAGTGCCAGGAAACGGCGTAGCAGCATTCTTTTCCGTAGTGCTTACACCGCTACGAGACGTGCGGCTACCAAGGTATTAAAATTTCCGCCCGAACAGGGACTTGAACCCTGGACCCTTAGGTTAAAAGCCTAATGCTCTACCGACTGAGCTATCCGGGCTCACATTACCTTAACACCCCTCCCTCTAGGCATACTGACACATTGCCTCATGTCCTTTACTGTTGGGTAGTCGTTGCGTGGAGCTGTTACTGTTTAAACGTCGTCTGACTGCTGTCTAAAAACTCATCACGCTATCCTCGTAACAGCCTATCGAAGAAAGCTGACACACGATGCAAAGTGAAATTGCAGCATTTTGTACGTCTCAGCAGAGGAGCTACGTGTTTTGTCGACACTCACTGGACAATTGTAAAATTCACAAGCGTCTCGAATGCAGTGTTTCCCACGTATTCGCTCATTTCACGGTTCCGTTTTAGATGTTCTTCACCTCTTGACACAAAAAAGAAACGCAGTCGGTAGGACTCGAACCTACGCTCCCAGAGGGAATCTGATTTCTAGTCAGACGCCTTAACCACTCGGCCACGACTGCCGGTCGCAGAAGCGTCTCTCGACAAGTGCAACTGCTCCTTTTCAAGCAATCTCACGTAAGAACACGACATGGCCTCACTCGTTTCTGTAGTGCTTCCGTTGCCAGCACATTAGCCGTTACGACAGTGTATCAATTTTCGCCTGGACGGGGGCTTGAACCCGGGACCCTTTGGTTGAAAGTCTAGCGCTCTACCGACTGAGCTGCCCGGTCCCTCGGCCGAGCATTGTGGTACATGCTGCATGGTGTTTGAGTGATTCGCGTGTCGTAATTACTGGCTTATGGCTCCAATGGCGACTTCATCGACTTCCCACTGACGCACCGCTGACGCTACTTTTCTGTCGTCTTAAACGATGGACATACTTGCAAGCAGCTGCGAGATCTTAAGAAAGGAAACGCTGCACCACTGCTTTTGCCACACTCGAATGAATTGAATTGCGATTCTTAAAAAGAAATGAATGCTCGCTCTGTCCAACACTTTGAAGCACATCTGCGTACTCACGAACACGGCGACGGCGCGACAAAATGACGGGGGCGCGTTCGTGGGCCTGCGACTGATTTCTGCAGTACTAGCGTCCGTGCGAGGTGAACCGAGAGCCGCAACAGACAGCGGCCGTCGCGAAACAGTATTCTTAAACATAAATTTCCGTCTTGTTGAGAATGGTGTCACTGGTTTGGATCCGCTTTCACCCACGCATGTCACATGTGGGCGAAAATTTCTGCTCGTTTTTACGCAAAATCACACGCAGCCGGTAGGATTCGAACCTACGCTCCCAGAGGGAATCTGATTTCGAGTCAGACGCCTTAACCACTCGGCCACGACTGCCACTAGCGGACGATCCTCCCGACACATGCAACTGCTACTGTTTAAAGCTCTGCAGTGCCAGGAAACGGCGTAGCAGCATTCTTTTCCGTAGTGCTTACACCGCTACGAGACGTGCGGCTACCAAGGTATTAAAATTTCCGCCCGAACAGGGACTTGAACCCTGGACCCTTAGGTTAAAAGCCTAATGCTCTACCGACTGAGCTATCCGGGCTCACATTACCTTAACACCCCTCCCTCTAGGCATACTGACACATTGCCTCATGTCCTTTACTGTTGGGTAGTCGTTGCGTGGAGCTGTTACTGTTTAAACGTCGTCTGACTGCTGTCTAAAAACTCATCACGCTATCCTCGTAACAGCCTATCGAAGAAAGCTGACACACGATGCAAAGTGAAATTGCAGCATTTTGTACGTCTCAGCAGAGGAGCTACGTGTTTTGTCGACACTCACTGGACAATTGTAAAATTCACAAGCGTCTCGAATGCAGTGTTTCCCACGTATTCGCTCATTTCACGGTTCCGTTTTAGATGTTCTTCACCTCTTGACACAAAAAAGAAACGCAGTCGGTAGGACTCGAACCTACGCTCCCAGAGGGAATCTGATTTCTAGTCAGACGCCTTAACCACTCGGCCACGACTGCCGGTCGCAGAAGCGTCTCTCGACAAGTGCAACTGCTCCTTTTCAAGCAATCTCACGTAAGAACACGACATGGCCTCGCTCGTTTCTGTAGTGCTTCCGTTGCCAGCACATTAGCCGTTACGACAGTGTATCAATTTTCGCCTGGACGGGGGCTTGAACCCGGGACCCTTTGGTTGAAAGTCTAGCGCTCTACCGACTGAGCTGCCCGGTCCCTCGGCCGAGCATTGTGGTACATGCTGCATGGTGTTTGAGTGATTCGCGTGTCGTAATTACTGGCTTATGGCTCCAATGGCGACTTCACCGACTTCCCACTGACGCACCGCTGACGCTACTTTTCTGTCGTCTTAAACGATGGACATACTTGCAAGCAGCTGCGAGATCTTAAGAAAGGAAACGCTGCACCACTGCTTTTGCCACACTCGAATGAATTGAATTGCGATTCTTAAAAAGAAATGAATGCTCGCTCTGTCCAACACTTTGAAGCACATCTGCGTACTCACGAACACGGCGACGGCGCGACAAAATGACGGGGGCGCGTTCGTGGGCCTGCGACTGATTTCTGCAGTACTAGCGTCCGTGCGAGGTGAACCGAGAGCCGCAACAGACAGCGGCCGTCGCGAAACAGTATTCTTAAACATAAATTTCCGTCTTGTTGAGAATGGTGTCACTGGTTTGGATCCGCTTTCACCCACGCATGTCACATGTGGGCGAAAATTTCTGCTCGTTTTTACGCAAAATCACACGCAGCCGGTAGGATTCGAACCTACGCTCCCAGAGGGAATCTGATATCGAGTCAGACGCCTTAACCACTCGGCCACGACTGCCACTAGCGGACGATCCTCCCGACACATGCAACTGCTACTGTTTAAAGCTCTGCAGTGCCAGGAAACGGCGTAGCAGCATTCTTTTCCGTAGTGCTTACACCGCTACGAGACGTGCGGCTACCAAGGTATTAAAATTTCCGCCCGAACAGGGACTTGAACCCTGGACCCTTAGGTTAAAAGCCTAATGCTCTACCGACTGAGCTATCCGGGCTCACATTACCTTAACACCCCTCCCTCTAGGCATACTGACACATTGCCTCATGTCCTTTACTGTTGGGTAGTCGTTGCGTGGAGCTGTTACTGTTTAAACGTCGTCTGACTGCTGTCTAAAAACTCATCACGCTATCCTCGTAACAGCCTATCGAAGAAAGCTGACACACGATGCAAAGTGAAATTGCAGCATTTTGTACGTCTCAGCAGAGGAGCTACGTGTTTTGTCGACACTCACTGGACAATTGTAAAATTCACAAGCGTCTCGAATGCAGTGTTTCCCACGTATTCGCTCATTTCACGGTTCCGTTTTAGATGTTCTTCACCTCTTGACACAAAAAAGAAACGCAGTCGGTAGGACTCGAACCTACGCTCCCAGAGGGAATCTGATTTCTAGTCAGACGCCTTAACCACTCGGCCACGACTGCCGGTCGCAGAAGCGTCTCTCGACAAGTGCAACTGCTCCTTTTCAAGCAATCTCACGTAAGAACACGACATGGCCTCACTCGTTTCTGTAGTGCTTCCGTTGCCAGCACATTAGCCGTTACGACAGTGTATCAATTTTCGCCTGGACGGGGGCTTGAACCCGGGACCCTTTGGTTGAAAGTCTAGCGCTCTACCGACTGAGCTGCCCGGTCCCTCGGCCGAGCATTGTGGTACATGCTGCATGGTGTTTGAGTGATTCGCGTGTCGTAATTACTGGCTTATGGCTCCAATGGCGACTTCACCGACTTCCCACTGACGCACCGCTGACGCTACTTTTCTGTCGTCTTAAACGATGGACATACTTGCAAGCAGCTGCGAGATCTTAAGAAAGGAAACGCTGCACCACTGCTTTTGCCACACTCGAATGAATTGAATTGCGATTCTTAAAAAGAAATGAATGCTCGCTCTGTCCAACACTTTGAAGCACATCTGCGTACTCACGAACACGGCGACGGCGCGACAAAATGACGGGGGCGCGTTCGTGGGCCTGCGACTGATTTCTGCAGTACTAGCGTCCGTGCGAGGTGAACCGAGAGCCGCAACAGACAGCGGCCGTCGCGAAACAGTATTCTTAAACATAAATTTCCGTCTTGTTGAGAATGGTGTCACTGGTTTGGATCCGCTTTCACCCACGCATGTCACATGTGGGCGAAAATTTCTGCTCGTTTTTACGCAAAATCACACGCAGCCGGTAGGATTCGAACCTACGCTCCCAGAGGGAATCTGATTTCGAGTCAGACGCCTTAACCACTCGGCCACGACTGCCACTAGCGGACGATCCTCCCGACACATGCAACTGCTACTGTTTAAAGCTCTGCAGTGCCAGGAAACGGCGTAGCAGCATTCTTTTCCGTAGTGCTTACACCGCTACGAGACGTGCGGCTACCAAGGTATTAAAATTTCCGCCCGAACAGGGACTTGAACCCTGGACCCTTAGGTTAAAAGCCTAATGCTCTACCGACTGAGCTATCCGGGCTCACATTACCTTAACACCCCTCCCTCTAGGCATACTGACACATTGCCTCATGTCCTTTACTGTTGGGTAGTCGTTGCGTGGAGCTGTTACTGTTTAAACGTCGTCTGACTGCTGTCTAAAAACTCATCACGCTATCCTCGTAACAGCCTATCGAAGAAAGCTGACACACGATGCAAAGTGAAATTGCAGCATTTTGTACGTCTCAGCAGAGGAGCTACGTGTTTTGTCGACACTCACTGGACAATTGTAAAATTCACAAGCGTCTCGAATGCAGTGTTTCCCACGTATTCGCTCATTTCACGGTTCCGTTTTAGATGTTCTTCACCTCTTGACACAAAAAAGAAACGCAGTCGGTAGGACTCGAACCTACGCTCCCAGAGGGAATCTGATTTCTAGTCAGACGCCTTAACCACTCGGCCACGACTGCCGGTCGCAGAAGCGTCTCTCGACAAGTGCAACTGCTCCTTTTCAAGCAATCTCACGTAAGAACACGACATGGCCTCACTCGTTTCTGTAGTGCTTCCGTTGCCAGCACATTAGCCGTTACGACAGTGTATCAATTTTCGCCTGGACGGGGGCTTGAACCCGGGACCCTTTGGTTGAAAGTCTAGCGCTCTACCGACTGAGCTGCCCGGTCCCTCGGCCGAGCATTGTGGTACATGCTGCATGGTGTTTGAGTGATTCGCGTGTCGTAATTACTGGCTTATGGCTCCAATGGCGACTTCACCGACTTCCCACTGACGCACCGCTGACGCTACTTTTCTGTCGTCTTAAACGATGGACATACTTGCAAGCAGCTGCGAGATCTTAAGAAAGGAAACGCTGCACCACTGCTTTTGCCACACTCGAATGAATTGAATTGCGATTCTTAAAAAGAAATGAATGCTCGCTCTGTCCAACACTTTGAAGCACATCTGCGTACTCACGAACACGGCGACGGCGCGACAAAATGACGGGGGCGCGTTCGTGGGCCTGCGACTGATTTCTGCAGTACTAGCGTCCGTGCGAGGTGAACCGAGAGCCGCAACAGACAGCGGCCGTCGCGAAACAGTATTCTTAAACATAAATTTCCGTCTTGTTGAGAATGGTGTCACTGGTTTGGATCCGCTTTCACCCACGCATGTCACATGTGGGCGAAAATTTCTGCTCGTTTTTACGCAAAATCACACGCAGCCGGTAGGATTCGAACCTACGCTCCCAGAGGGAATCTGATTTCGAGTCAGACGCCTTAACCACTCGGCCACGACTGCCACTAGCGGACGATCCTCCCGACACATGCAACTGCTACTGTTTAAAGCTCTGCAGTGCCAGGAAACGGCGTAGCAGCATTCTTTTCCGTAGTGCTTACACCGCTACGAGACGTGCGGCTACCAAGGTATTAAAATTTCCGCCCGAACAGGGACTTGAACCCTGGACCCTTAGGTTAAAAGCCTAATGCTCTACCGACTGAGCTATCCGGGCTCACATTACCTTAACACCCCTCCCTCTAGGCATACTGACACATTGCCTCATGTCCTTTACTGTTGGGTAGTCGTTGCGTGGAGCTGTTACTGTTTAAACGTCGTCTGACTGCTGTCTAAAAACTCATCACGCTATCCTCGTAACAGCCTATCGAAGAAAGCTGACACACGATGCAAAGTGAAATTGCAGCATTTTGTACGTCTCAGCAGAGGAGCTACGTGTTTTGTCGACACTCACTGGACAATTGTAAAATTCACAAGCGTCTCGAATGCAGTGTTTCCCACGTATTCGCTCATTTCACGGTTCCGTTTTAGATGTTCTTCACCTCTTGACACAAAAAAGAAACGCAGTCGGTAGGACTCGAACCTACGCTCCCAGAGGGAATCTGATTTCTAGTCAGACGCCTTAACCACTCGGCCACGACTGCCGGTCGCAGAAGCGTCTCTCGACAAGTGCAACTGCTCCTTTTCAAGCAATCTCACGTAAGAACACGACATGGCCTCACTCGTTTCTGTAGTGCTTCCGTTGCCAGCACATTAGCCGTTACGACAGTGTATCAATTTTCGCCTGGACGGGGGCTTGAACCCGGGACCCTTTGGTTGAAAGTCTAGCGCTCTACCGACTGAGCTGCCCGGTCCCTCGGCCGAGCATTGTGGTACATGCTGCATGGTGTTTGAGTGATTCGCGTGTCGTAATTACTGGCTTATGGCTCCAATGGCGACTTCACCGACTTCCCACTGACGCACCGCTGACGCTACTTTTCTGTCGTCTTAAACGATGGACATACTTGCAAGCAGCTGCGAGATCTTAAGAAAGGAAACGCTGCACCACTGCTTTTGCCACACTCGAATGAATTGAATTGCGATTCTTAAAAAGAAATGAATGCTCGCTCTGTCCAACACTTTGAAGCACATCTGCGTACTCACGAACACGGCGACGGCGCGACAAAATGACGGGGGCGCGTTCGTGGGCCTGCGACTGATTTCTGCAGTACTAGCGTCCGTGCGAGGTGAACCGAGAGCCGCAACAGACAGCGGCCGTCGCGAAACAGTATTCTTAAACATAAATTTCCGTCTTGTTGAGAATGGTGTCACTGGTTTGGATCCGCTTTCACCCACGCATGTCACATGTGGGCGAAAATTTCTGCTCGTTTTTACGCAAAATCACACGCAGCCGGTAGGATTCGAACCTACGCTCCCAGAGGGAATCTGATTTCGAGTCAGACGCCTTAACCACTCGGCCACGACTGCCACTAGCGGACGATCCTCCCGACACATGCAACTGCTACTGTTTAAAGCTCTGCAGTGCCAGGAAACGGCGTAGCAGCATTCTTTTCCGTAGTGCTTACACCGCTACGAGACGTGCGGCTACCAAGGTATTAAAATTTCCGCCCGAACAGGGACTTGAACCCTGGACCCTTAGGTTAAAAGCCTAATGCTCTACCGACTGAGCTATCCGGGCTCACATTACCTTAACACCCCTCCCTCTAGGCATACTGACACATTGCCTCATGTCCTTTACTGTTGGGTAGTCGTTGCGTGGAGCTGTTACTGTTTAAACGTCGTCTGACTGCTGTCTAAAAACTCATCACGCTATCCTCGTAACAGCCTATCGAAGAAAGCTGACACACGATGCAAAGTGAAATTGCAGCATTTTGTACGTCTCAGCAGAGGAGCTACGTGTTTTGTCGACACTCACTGGACAATTGTAAAATTCACAAGCGTCTCGAATGCAGTGTTTCCCACGTATTCGCTCATTTCACGGTTCCGTTTTAGATGTTCTTCACCTCTTGACACAAAAAAGAAACGCAGTCGGTAGGACTCGAACCTACGCTCCCAGAGGGAATCTGATTTCTAGTCAGACGCCTTAACCACTCGGCCACGACTGCCGGTCGCAGAAGCGTCTCTCGACAAGTGCAACTGCTCCTTTTCAAGCAATCTCACGTAAGAACACGACATGGCCTCACTCGTTTCTGTAGTGCTTCCGTTGCCAGCACATTAGCCGTTACGACAGTGTATCAATTTTCGCCTGGACGGGGGCTTGAACCCGGGACCCTTTGGTTGAAAGTCTAGCGCTCTACCGACTGAGCTGCCCGGTCCCTCGGCCGAGCATTGTGGTACATGCTGCATGGTGTTTGAGTGATTCGCGTGTCGTAATTACTGGCTTATGGCTCCAATGGCGACTTCACCGACTTCCCACTGACGCACCGCTGACGCTACTTTTCTGTCGTCTTAAACGATGGACATACTTGCAAGCAGCTGCGAGATCTTAAGAAAGGAAACGCTGCACCACTGCTTTTGCCACACTCGAATGAATTGAATTGCGATTCTTAAAAAGAAATGAATGCTCGCTCTGTCCAACACTTTGAAGCACATCTGCGTACTCACGAACACGGCGACGGCGCGACAAAATGACGGGGGCGCGTTCGTGGGCCTGCGACTGATTTCTGCAGTACTAGCGTCCGTGCGAGGTGAACCGAGAGCCGCAACAGACAGCGGCCGTCGCGAAACAGTATTCTTAAACATAAATTTCCGTCTTGTTGAGAATGGTGTCACTGGTTTGGATCCGCTTTCACCCACGCATGTCACATGTGGGCGAAAATTTCTGCTCGTTTTTACGCAAAATCACACGCAGCCGGTAGGATTCGAACCTACGCTCCCAGAGGGAATCTGATTTCGAGTCAGACGCCTTAACCACTCGGCCACGACTGCCACTAGCGGACGATCCTCCCGACACATGCAACTGCTACTGTTTAAAGCTCTGCAGTGCCAGGAAACGGCGTAGCAGCATTCTTTTCCGTAGTGCTTACACCGCTACGAGACGTGCGGCTACCAAGGTATTAAAATTTCCGCCCGAACAGGGACTTGAACCCTGGACCCTTAGGTTAAAAGCCTAATGCTCTACCGACTGAGCTATCCGGGCTCACATTACCTTAACACCCCTCCCTCTAGGCATACTGACACATTGCCTCATGTCCTTTACTGTTGGGTAGTCGTTGCGTGGAGCTGTTACTGTTTAAACGTCGTCTGACTGCTGTCTAAAAACTCATCACGCTATCCTCGTAACAGCCTATCGAAGAAAGCTGACACACGATGCAAAGTGAAATTGCAGCATTTTGTACGTCTCAGCAGAGGAGCTACGTGTTTTGTCGACACTCACTGGACAATTGTAAAATTCACAAGCGTCTCGAATGCAGTGTTTCCCACGTATTCGCTCATTTCACGGTTCCGTTTTAGATGTTCTTCACCTCTTGACACAAAAAAGAAACGCAGTCGGTAGGACTCGAACCTACGCTCCCAGAGGGAATCTGATTTCTAGTCAGACGCCTTAACCACTCGGCCACGACTGCCGGTCGCAGAAGCGTCTCTCGACAAGTGCAACTGCTCCTTTTCAAGCAATCTCACGTAAGAACACGACATGGCCTCACTCGTTTCTGTAGTGCTTCCGTTGCCAGCACATTAGCCGTTACGACAGTGTATCAATTTTCGCCTGGACGGGGGCTTGAACCCGGGACCCTTTGGTTGAAAGTCTAGCGCTCTACCGACTGAGCTGCCCGGTCCCTCGGCCGAGCATTGTGGTACATGCTGCATGGTGTTTGAGTGATTCGCGTGTCGTAATTACTGGCTTATGGCTCCAATGGCGACTTCACCGACTTCCCACTGACGCACCGCTGACGCTACTTTTCTGTCGTCTTAAACGATGGACATACTTGCAAGCAGCTGCGAGATCTTAAGAAAGGAAACGCTGCACCACTGCTTTTGCCACACTCGAATGAATTGAATTGCGATTCTTAAAAAGAAATGAATGCTCGCTCTGTCCAACACTTTGAAGCACATCTGCGTACTCACGAACACGGCGACGGCGCGACAAAATGACGGGGGCGCGTTCGTGGGCCTGCGACTGATTTCTGCAGTACTAGCGTCCGTGCGAGGTGAACCGAGAGCCGCAACAGACAGCGGCCGTCGCGAAACAGTATTCTTAAACATAAATTTCCGTCTTGTTGAGAATGGTGTCACTGGTTTGGATCCGCTTTCACCCACGCATGTCACATGTGGGCGAAAATTTCTGCTCGTTTTTACGCAAAATCACACGCAGCCGGTAGGATTCGAACCTACGCTCCCAGAGGGAATCTGATTTCGAGTCAGACGCCTTAACCACTCGGCCACGACTGCCACTAGCGGACGATCCTCCCGACACATGCAACTGCTACTGTTTAAAGCTCTGCAGTGCCAGGAAACGGCGTAGCAGCATTCTTTTCCGTAGTGCTTACACCGCTACGAGACGTGCGGCTACCAAGGTATTAAAATTTCCGCCCGAACAGGGACTTGAACCCTGGACCCTTAGGTTAAAAGCCTAATGCTCTACCGACTGAGCTATCCGGGCTCACATTACCTTAACACCCCTCCCTCTAGGCATACTGACACATTGCCTCATGTCCTTTACTGTTGGGTAGTCGTTGCGTGGAGCTGTTACTGTTTAAACGTCGTCTGACTGCTGTCTAAAAACTCATCACGCTATCCTCGTAACAGCCTATCGAAGAAAGCTGACACACGATGCAAAGTGAAATTGCAGCATTTTGTACGTCTCAGCAGAGGAGCTACGTGTTTTGTCGACACTCACTGGACAATTGTAAAATTCACAAGCGTCTCGAATGCAGTGTTTCCCACGTATTCGCTCATTTCACGGTTCCGTTTTAGATGTTCTTCACCTCTTGACACAAAAAAGAAACGCAGTCGGTAGGACTCGAACCTACGCTCCCAGAGGGAATCTGATTTCTAGTCAGACGCCTTAACCACTCGGCCACGACTGCCGGTCGCAGAAGCGTCTCTCGACAAGTGCAACTGCTCCTTTTCAAGCAATCTCACGTAAGAACACGACATGGCCTCACTCGTTTCTGTAGTGCTTCCGTTGCCAGCACATTAGCCGTTACGACAGTGTATCAATTTTCGCCTGGACGGGGGCTTGAACCCGGGACCCTTTGGTTGAAAGTCTAGCGCTCTACCGACTGAGCTGCCCGGTCCCTCGGCCGAGCATTGTGGTACATGCTGCATGGTGTTTGAGTGATTCGCGTGTCGTAATTACTGGCTTATGGCTCCAATGGCGACTTCACCGACTTCCCACTGACGCACCGCTGACGCTACTTTTCTGTCGTCTTAAACGATGGACATACTTGCAAGCAGCTGCGAGATCTTAAGAAAGGAAACGCTGCACCACTGCTTTTGCC
>NW_026045759.1:37500-103330 GCF_023898315.1 Schistocerca nitens
CTGTTGAATTTTCCGATCCTTGCCCACGCTGGTCTGGTAAGGGCCAATGATACTGGTCATTGTAGATTTAAGCCTTTGGGCCAAAAGTCTCGCAAATATTTTATAGTCGCTGTTGAGCAGCGTTATCGGTCTTAGATTTTTTACGTTTGCTCTGCCTGAGGTTTTTTTAATTAGAACGATTATGCCTTCACAGAAGCTGGCGGGGATCACGTTGTTGTGGTCTAGAAGTTCGTTACAGATGCAAGTGATTTTCGCCTTTATGGTGTTCCAGAATTTTTGATAGAATTCGGCGGGAATTCCGTCAGGTCCGGGGGATTTATTCTTAGCACTTTTCCAGAGTACATATTCCACGTCTTCTTCGGTCGCCACGTCTAATAGCTTTTCCGCGTCCACGAGACTGACTCTGTTGCGCAAATTATTCAAAAGAGCATCCTGCGCTTGCACGTTTACTTCTTTATTTGACATCAAGGTGGTGAAGTAGTTGAGCACCGCCGCTTTAATCTCGTTGTGCGTAGTCAGCGTTGCGCCGTCCTCAGCAATTAACTCCGTCAGTATTTTACGGGAGCCGTTCTTACTTTCTTGGATCATATGGTAGACTGAGGTGAGTTCTTGGTGTACAGTAGTCTGGACCCGCGACCTGACTTTGTAGCCTTCTAGCTGCGTCCTCCTTAGGGTTAGGATTTTGGCCTGGATTTTCTTAATTCGTTGACAATTCTCGACAGCCGAAGTACCGAGCATATACAGTTCCCGCAGACAATGAAAATAGAAATTAATCGTCCGTTGAAGCCAAAAGCTCTTTTCCCGTGCGTAGTTCATGAAACACCACCTAATTTTAGGTTTGGCGCACCTGAGCCACCAATCAATGGCCGAATTATAAGAGGCAAATCGTTGCTCACATTCTCGCCAGGTATTGAGGAAGGCTTCTTGACACGCCGAGTCTTGTAGATGTGAAACATTTAATTTCCACAGGCCCCTATATCGACACGTCCGTTGTCGGTCTAGACTTATAGTACAGATGTATGCAGCATGATCGGAGAACGCCACTGGCCATACTTCTGACTGCAGAATGTTAGTCCTCAAAGTGGGTGTGACATAAATTCGATCAAGACGGCTTGCCGAATGGGTCGTGATATGGGTAAACCCAGGTGCTGCCCCATGCTTGAGCTCCCAAGAATCAACTAAGCGCAAGTCTCGTACAATTCGTTCCAGTTCAATTGATTTGTTAAGATTGGGAGTCTGGTCCTTTGCACTGATGACACAGTTAAAGTCGCCTCCGAAGATGACATTGGTGTGGCGGACGCCAAAGAGAGGAACTATTTCTTCTTTAAAAAATTTTGCTCTTTGACGTCTATTACTGGAACCGGATGGGGCATAGACATTAATTAGTCTGTTGTTATAAAAAGTGCCCGCAATGCCCCTACTGTTCGGCAGTTTTGTGACGTCGGTAATAATGATACCTTCCTTCACAATAAAAGCTGTACCTAATTCGCAACCGGCCCCAGGATTAGTGATCACATTATAACCTGGTATGCAATCAAGTCTGATCTCTGTTACTTCTTGTACAAATAAAATGTCTACATCAGCTGCATATAAAAAGTCTTTTAAATGTTGCAGTTTAAGAGCGCTACGTATCTTATTAATATTGAGAGTAGCAAGTCGATAGGCCTGTGGCGGAATAGTGGCGGACTAAACAGGAGCAATACCTAAAATCAGTCCGATATCAAACAGAAATAACGTTGTAAAAAACAAGTCACGTCGTAAAGGCACTTTTGAAGCAATTCCAGATAACAAAACATGTATTGACAGTCACTTTAAAGGCAGAGTTAAAAATAGTCTCCGGTTGAAAAGGGATCAGTCGTGCGTTCTTTTTGCGCGGCAGTTTCTGTCGAGGCGTTATCTTTCTCGGTAACATCGTCGACTTTGGAGACTGAAGTGACGGCTGTCACCGTTTCGGAAGTATCCATACTGTCTACTTCGGCAGTGGATTCTGTATCGTCCGCCCAACTAGTTGGCGGCGGTTGTGTCGAGGTCGTTACCGACTCTGGTGCAGGATAGAGTTTGACCATGCGGACATCACAGTCTGTTCGGAGTTGAGCTGACTGTTCAGGGTTCAGAGGGAGAGCATCTGAGACATTGTCAAGGACTGATGGTAAACTGGCTGAGGGATGATCATGGTTTGTGCTATCAGATGCTTTGTCACTGAGTGGTTCACCTATCTGTTTAGCCTTTTCGCGCAGAACCGGTGCAATCTGTTCTGCACCCTGGCGGGCAACTCTCCGTTTCTTAGTTTTTCTGGGAGACGTACGATTGTGTGGGCCTTGATCGGAACCTGCTGGAGATTCCCCCCGTGGGGTAGCAGCGGCCGATTGGGACGCAGCCGTTTGCATGTCGGATGCCTGTTCTTCTGTGACTACTACGGACGGCGATACTTCTTTGGGTTTAGGTGGGGTCTCTTCCGGCGTTGCAACAGTCCCCATTTGCGTCACTGGCGCAGCCACAACAGTATTTTCACTGATTTCGGTGACCGTGGATGTAGCTGAAAGCCCACGCGCCACGGCGACGTACGTCACAGGCAGTGTTGTCATCGCGGGGGGCCTGGCTGCCTCGCCGGCAGGCAGCTGCGCCACTCGCCTCTGCATGCATTCGGCACGCACGTGACCTGTCGAGTTGCATGCGGCACACGTTCGAGGCTGATCATCGTACATTACTATCGCACGATACCCGCATATGTTAACATAAGACGGGATGTGCTTCTGCAGCTCGATTTTCAATTGCCGCACCCCATTAAGAACCGGGAATTTATGTGCACTAGACCAACGTTCCGCAATATTGCTGATGATTTTACCGTAGGGACAGAGCACTGCGTTGATCTGTTCACTGGTTATTTCAAATGGAAGTTCAAAGAGTCGAACAGTCCGTATTCCTAGGCCGGCATGCGAAACAACAACTTCACCCACATTGCCATCGCTATGTTTAAATTTGAGGATACCACCACAAGATTCAACTATTTTCTCACACATGTCTGATCGAGCTAATTTAACGAAAACGGTGCTACTGACAATCGAAAGATGTATCCCGATTATATCCTCAAGTCCTATCTTTACTTCATCTTCTAACCATTGCTCAACTGCAAAAGATTTAGGCCGGACAAAGTTTCTGTCAAAAGTAAACTTCAATGTGTCTTTTCTACTCGGTTGAGACATCACGAAATCGAGTTCATTTCCAGATTACACCAAAACACTGGTAGACACTGAAGCAAGCGCAGTGACTCACCACACGAAAACAACGACGGCGCGGCGCGCAGCACAGCACGTCCGACCTCGACCGCGTCCGCCGGCTGACTGTTAACCACTCGGCCACGACTGCCACTAGCGGACGATCCTCCCGACACATGCAACTGCTACTGTTTAAAGCTCTGCAGTGCCAGGAAACGGCGTAGCAGCATTCTTTTCCGTAGTGCTTACACCGCTACGAGACGTGCGGCTACCAAGGTATTAAAATTTCCGCCCGAACAGGGACTTGAACCCTGGACCCTTAGGTTAAAAGCCTAATGCTCTACCGACTGAGCTATCCGGGCTCACATTACCTTAACACCCCTCCCTCTAGGCATACTGACACATTGCCTCATGTCCTTTACTGTTGGGTAGTCGTTGCGTGGAGCTGTTACTGTTTAAACGTCGTCTGACTGCTGTCTAAAAACTCATCACGCTATCCTCGTAACAGCCTATCGAAGAAAGCTGACACACGATGCAAAGTGAAATTGCAGCATTTTGTACGTCTCAGCAGAGGAGCTACGTGTTTTGTCGACACTCACTGGACAATTGTAAAATTCACAAGCGTCTCGAATGCAGTGTTTCCCACGTATTCGCTCATTTCACGGTTCCGTTTTAGATGTTCTTCACCTCTTGACACAAAAAAGAAACGCAGTCGGTAGGACTCGAACCTACGCTCCCAGAGGGAATCTGATTTCTAGTCAGACGCCTTAACCACTTTTTTTTTTTTTTTTTTTTTTTTTTTTTTTTTTTTTTTTTGTGCCGGATTCTTGTTATATCCACGTGATATAACAGGCGTCTTACTCTTCATTGAGGAGCTGCAACCGGGACTGAGTTCCACCTACTCTTCAGCACGGTCAAAATGGCAGCGCTCGTCCGGGATTTGAACCCGGGACCTCCTGCACCCAAAGCAGGAATCATACCCCTTTTTTTTTTTTTTTTTTTTTTTTTTTTTTTTTTTTTTTTTTTTTTTTTTTGCCGTGGTAGACCTCAGTATCACTACTTCTCAAGCTCGTCTTCACTTAGTAATTGCATGAATGTTTCCGTGTCGTTCTCCATTCGTCAATGTTTCAGTTTCCTGAAGGCATGATTGAAGTTGTCATCTCTTAGCGTTGAGAGTATGTTCGCCGAGATTACCGCCGTGCTGTTTTCATGCAGTTATTGACTAAAAGTAACTGTGTACTATTGTGTGTTCCTTGAGTTGGTGGAGACAAAAACAACAAGATCAGAGGTTTCTCTTTCAGCACCGTAATAATAAATAGAAAAATATAGGTTCGTTAGAAGAATGATGGGTATCTACAAAGAAATACTGCCTCGTCTGTGTTAAACTTCGTCAAATTAAGCTATACTTCTCTTCTGGGTAACGTAAAAAAAAAAACAGAAATAAATACCGGCGCCACAAGTTTGGCATCCTGTTGCATGCTGCTTCTCTTTGACCTTAGGGGCAACATTGTACCGCCTATGAAGCAGTGGAGTCCTGAGAAATAGCAAATAGATACCCTGATAATAGAAGAAAGAAATAAAAATCAATGATCGTAACCATTGGTTCGCACACTTAAAGCTTCCCGTCATTCAAAGCAACGGTGAGAAAATTCTGAAATTTTTCTTTATACTTTCGTAATCGTTTGATCGCGTAATATTCGGCAATAAGATACATATGAAAATCAGAAAGTGTAGGCGTTTTAATCGTCAACATATAATATAGATATTGTCCAATTAACCAGGTATAGCTATTATTTTTAGATTTCGGAAATAATTTCCAGTCAGGGTGGAATATATCTCGCAGTTGTATTGCGGATGGCGTCGTTCTATTAATAAGAGCCAGTTTCATTCTCGTCCAATTCCAGATTTGCGTCTGATCTCGGCAGTATAAGATGTGTTGCAATGTTTCCACATGGCCACATGTGTCGCAAGTCGGTGTAGGCTGTAAGTGGATCTTACACAATTTCTCCCCCGTGGGCATCACCTCGTTCACAACATCATACCACACGGAACGAACTCGGGAACGAAGAAGGGGAGTGCTGATATTCATCCAAATTTGTTGCCAGTTCTTGCCAGGATACTTCATTTCTATAGAGTTATTCTGTTGCCGATTCGTAAAGACACTGTAGACAGCCGCAGCAGTGAATGGTTGCAGGTGTTGATGCACATAGCTGGACTCCACATAATATCGGCGAATATGAACGAGCTCGGGATGGATATGTCCAACATTTATCGGTGGCGTCATATCCGGTGGTCGTAACTGCTGGAATAGACGCGCTGTAAGACCTGTCTGACTACATCGTAAGATCCTTGACGTTCGAGCTAGAAAAATCGCTGAGCACTGTAATTCAACATCTTTAAGGGCTAGACCACCCTTAGATCGAGGTAAAGCGGTAGCCTTGAAAGCGACTTTAAAAATATTACCTCGCCAAATGTACCAGCCTGCAAGGGCTAAAATTCTGTTAGCAATATCAGTAGGAATAGGGAGAACAGCGGCAACATGATAAATCTTGCTGAGAACATAATAATTGACGAAATGTGCTCTCTGAATCCTGTCTAAAGACCGCATATTGTGCTCTCGAATCAAAGCTCGAAGGACGTTGAGCTTCTGTTCCCAATTCACTCTTACCATTTCCCGTGGATTCGGAGTGAGAATCAAACCAAGGTGCTTGAGCTGGTTGGTTGCCTCTAACCAAAAGGTGTTCGCGAAGCGAGCCTGCGGACCTAAATGCAAGACTTTGGATTTCCGTTCGTTAAGGCGTGCACCGCAGGCGCTTGCATACCGGTGGACAAGCCGTCGCACGGTATCGAACTCTTCGTCGTTATTGATAAGGACGCTGATATCGTCCGCATAGGCATGACAGACGGTCTTTGTATTCAGCGTTTGAAGACCCGGTAAGGTGACGCAAAACGTCTTCAGTAGTGGCTCGATAGCAATGGCGAAAAGAGTCGTAGAAAGCGGGCACCCTTGTCGCAAACCTTGTTGAATGGGCACAGGGGCTGTTAACTGGCCGTTGAATTTGACGCGGGAAGTCGTATTGCAGATACAGTTCCTTAGTATCTGTACGAAATGCTGGTTGAAACCCAGTTTATCCAGCGTTCTGAACAGAAATCCATGGTTGGTCCTATCAAATGCCTTGTCGAAGTCAAAGAAAACTATTGCCAACGTGGTCTTGCAAATCCAAGTCAAATAGGCAATATCTCGGTATTCGCACAGGGCGTCTATCATTGATCGACCAGGAACCACGTTCATGTGATATGAACCAAGCACTTTACTGAGGACTGGCTTAAGTCTGGCATTCAGAATCCTAGTAAAGATTTTGAAATCTGCATTGAGCAGGGTGATTGGTCGTAAGTTATTGAGTGAAGTCCCCTGTGACGGTTTGGAAACTAAGACTATCAGGCCCTCAGTGAACTGCGATGGAAAAGCAGTATTCGTTAACAATTCATTATACATGAGAGTCAGTTCGTCGCCGAAAATATCCCAATACCGAAGATAAAATTCAACCGGCAAACCGTCTGATCCTGCAGCTTTTCCTTTCGCCGCAGACGTAATGATGGACTTCACGTCGAAGTTAGTTATGTTGGCCAGGAGCTGTGCGTGGTCGTCCGGATCCACCGATGCTGTAATGTTAGACAAAAAATCCTCTCCCGCCTCTACATCTGTGTCAGGCAGTGAGTAAAGTTGCCTGAAATGATTCCGAATAAAAGTCTTAAGCTCGCCTTGCTCATCATAAACACGACCATCGTCATCTGTCAGTTGAGTAATGATTTTTTGTCTGCCTCTTTTAGCTTCCCGTATGATGTGGTACAAGGACGCTGACTCGTTAAAGGTGTCATCGAAAGCGCGTGCCCTGACTTGGGCTCCTGCCAGAGACTCACGAACCAATGCGGTGATTTTGGCTTTGGTACGTTTGATGCGGAGGAGATTGCCAGGCAGTGCAGAGGAATCGTGATACAACTGGCGGAGAGCGGTAAAATAAAATTCCAACGTCTGTTTCTTCCAGTACGCCTTGGCCCTGGCAAACTGACAAATACATTTCTTTATGCGTGGTTTTACTAGCCCCGTCCACCAATCAACACGCTCCCTATATCTTTGTCGTCGCTGGAGGCACCATTGCCACGTCGCAATAAGATCCTTCTTCAGGTCGCCGTCGTCCAACAGTGCGACGTTCAGTTGCCATACGCCTCGACCCAAAAAGGTTTTCTGCGAGACGTGCCTAAGCGTAATGTGATACGCACAGTGATCGCTAAAATTAACAGGCCATATTTCACAATCCCTGGCAGCGCTTAAAATGTCTGTAGATACATAAAACCTATCCAGACGACTAGCGGAGGCAGTGGTAACATAAGTATATCCGGTCACCTGCGGGCGAAGTGAGCACCAGGTATCTTGTAAGTTCAGCCCATCAATTAAATCTCGCAACTCCAAACAAAAATTAAAATTCGGACACTGGTCTTCTCTGCGTACAACACAATTAAAATCGCCGCCCAATAAAATCTTCGAACAACCACAGGATAATAATGGCACAATTTCATCGCGATAAAAAACACTCCTGTCCCTTCGGCCTGTAGATCCAGTCGGGGCATAGACGTTGATCAGAAGCAAATCTTCGAATTGTACGACAATCCCTCTTCCCGTTTCTAAAATCGCTCGAGGTCTACAAGTGATGCCCGCTTTGTACAAAATTGCAGTCCCTGCCTCATCGCCGATATTGATGATGGCCTCATAGCCTGTGACATTCCCGACCTTGGGTGTGACGACTTCTTGTAGGAAAACGATATCTATATCGGCGGCCTACAGATAGTCAGTCAAACATTTTAATTTTACATCAGACGTTATTCGATGTATATTAGCAGTCGCAATTTTGTAATCCCGCATAAGAAGGGGTGGTGCCATGTTATTGCGTATCGTCAGCCCAGGAAGGCTGCCTGCTCGACCCCGGCGAGTGAGCGGTATCCATAAATGCGTCGGGTCCAGAACTGTCGACATGCATCCCCATATCGGCCTCCTCTGAATGCTGCACGACCTGTACTTCATCGTCCGTGACGATTCTCTCACATTCATCCGTCCGGAACTGCTTGATAGTACGCTGCAGTTTCTGTTCGAGAGTACGAGTTTCCTCTTCACTCTGCTTACGGACTGATTTCTTTTGTCGTCCTTTCTTCTGAGGACGGGTGTCCTCGACTTGTTCGTTGTTGTCAGAATTCGCAGCGGTAGGGGTAGCTCCCGTGGGAGACAGTACTTTGCCGGAAACTGCGCTGACTGGAGAAGACACGTCAAGGGGATGGGAAACTCGCGGCTGGTCACCAGAGTCCGCAGGTGTAAGACTCTCCACAGATGGGAGCATCTGTTGATCGGGCAACCGCGGCGGAAGTTCCACACGGACCACGCCAGCATCGGAAGGGCGCGAATTTCCGGCCCCGTCGTTTGCATAGGTTTCCACGTCAAAAGCTACGGGCATTCGGCTCGGCGTAGCGGTGTTTACACCGGCGGCGGGCACGTCAGGCACAACCTCAGTCGCGTGCCGCTGTGGCGCGCTAACGACAGACGGACCGACAAGGCTCTCGGCATACGTCGGCTTATTGCCATCCAGCCCAGCTGCAAGGGCATCACGTTGTCGTAAAACACGACCCACTGGTTTAGCACGGGGACACGCGGCCTTCATATGGTCCGGGGAGCCACAAAGTACACATGTACGTGGTTGCCCCTCGTACATAACGAGTGCTCGGAAGCCTTGTACCACGACATTCGACGGGATATGCTTAGATAGGTCAATTCGCGCTACCCTGACACCATTATCCACATTAAAGTGTTTAAGGCCACTCCACTGCTCTTGGTGAATTTCTAATACGTTCCCATACTGGGACAGACATTGCCGAATTCGTTCAAGGTCAATTTCAAATGGTAGGTTGAATATACGGACCGTGCGCAGGCCTAACCCAGCATGGTTAACAACAACTTTACAAATTTCACCATCAGAATTAACGAACTCGGCAGTACCCTTAGTTGAGTCCATTACACGTAAACAAGGCTCGTCATTAACAAGTTTCACGTAAACGGCATTCGCTAGAAAATCGTATGAAAATCCTAAAACTTCCTCGTCTTTAAGACCCAATCTGTCGAAGAAAAAATCGACTAATTCGTAGACATGTGGTCGGGCAAAACCGAACGGGAATTGGAAACGCAACGTGTAACGGCGTAACTGATCATCCATGGCAAAGGCCATGATGTACTCACAAGGCCCACAACTGCTGCAAGCGCCGACAAACACGCGCGGAGCGAGCACTCCGGCACGTCTGCACACGGCCGCTGCTGCGGCGGAACTGAACCACTCGGCCACGACTTCCGGTCGCAGAAGCGTCTCTCGACAAGTGCAACTGCTCCTTTTCAAGCAATCTCACGTAAGAACACGACATGGCCTCACTCGTTTCTGTAGTGCTTCCGTTGCCAGCACATTAGCCGTTACGACAGTGTATCAATTTTCGCCTGGACGGGGGCTTGAACCCGGGACCCTTTGGTTGAAAGTCTAGCGCTCTACCGACTGAGCTGCCCGGTCCCTCGGCCGAGCATTGTGGTACATGCTGCATGGTGTTTGAGTGATTCGCGTGTCGTAATTACTGGCTTATGGCTCCAATGGCGACTTCACCGACTTCCCACTGACGCACCGCTGACGCTACTTTTCTGTCGTCTTAAACGATGGACATACTTGCAAGCAGCTGCGAGATCTTAAGAAAGGAAACGCTACACCACTGCTTTTGCCACACTCGAATGAATTGAATTGCGATTCTTAAAAAGAAATGAATGCTCGCTCTGTCCAACACTTTGAAGCACATCTGCGTACTCACGAACACGGCGACGGCGCGACAAAATGACGGGGGCGCGTTCGTGGGCCTGCGACTGATTTCTGCAGTACTAGCGTCCGTGCGAGGTGAACCGAGAGCCGCAACAGACAGCGGCCGTCGCGAAACAGTATTCTTAAACATAAATTTCCGTCTTGTTGAGAATGGTGTCACTGGTTTGGATCCGCTTTCACCCACGCATGTCACATGTGGGCGAAAATTTCTGCTCGTTTTTACGCAAAATCACACGCAGCCGGTAGGATTCGAACCTACGCTCCCAGAGGGAATCTGATTTCGAGTCAGACGCCTTAACCACTCGGCCACGACTGCCACTAGCGGACGATCCTCCCGACACATGCAACTGCTACTGTTTAAAGCTCTGCAGTGCCAGGAAACGGCGTAGCAGCATTCTTTTCCGTAGTGCTTACACCGCTACGAGACGTGCGGCTACCAAGGTATTAAAATTTCCGCCCGAACAGGGACTTGAACCCTGGACCCTTAGGTTAAAAGCCTAATGCTCTACCGACTGAGCTATCCGGGCTCACATTACCTTAACACCCCTCCCTCTAGGCATACTGACACATTGCCTCATGTCCTTTACTGTTGGGTAGTCGTTGCGTGGAGCTGTTACTGTTTAAACGTCGTCTGACTGCTGTCTAAAAACTCATCACGCTATCCTCGTAACAGCCTATCGAAGAAAGCTGACACACGATGCAAAGTGAAATTGCAGCATTTTGTACGTCTCAGCAGAGGAGCTACGTGTTTTGTCGACACTCACTGGACAATTGTAAAATTCACAAGCGTCTCGAATGCAGTGTTTCCCACGTATTCGCTCATTTCACGGTTCCGTTTTAGATGTTCTTCACCTCTTGACACAAAAAAGAAACGCAGTCGGTAGGACTCGAACCTACGCTCCCAGAGGGAATCTGATTTCTAGTCAGACGCCTTAACCACTCGGCCACGACTGCCGGTCGCAGAAGCGTCTCTCGACAAGTGCAACTGCTCCTTTTCAAGCAATCTCACGTAAGAACACGACATGGCCTCACTCGTTTCTGTAGTGCTTCCGTTGCCAGCACATTAGCCGTTACGACAGTGTATCAATTTTCGCCTGGACGGGGGCTTGAACCCGGGACCCTTTGGTTGAAAGTCTAGCGCTCTACCGACTGAGCTGCCCGGTCCCTCGGCCGAGCATTGTGGTACATGCTGCATGGTGTTTGAGTGATTCGCGTGTCGTAATTACTGGCTTATGGCTCCAATGGCGACTTCACCGACTTCCCACTGACGCACCGCTGACGCTACTTTTCTGTCGTCTTAAACGATGGACATACTTGCAAGCAGCTGCGAGATCTTAAGAAAGGAAACGCTGCACCACTGCTTTTGCCACACTCGAATGAATTGAATTGCGATTCTTAAAAAGAAATGAATGCTCGCTCTGTCCAACACTTTGAAGCACATCTGCGTACTCACGAACACGGCGACGGCGCGACAAAATGACGGGGGCGCGTTCGTGGGCCTGCGACTGATTTCTGCAGTACTAGCGTCCGTGCGAGGTGAACCGAGAGCCGCAACAGACAGCGGCCGTCGCGAAACAGTATTCTTAAACATAAATTTCCGTCTTGTTGAGAATGGTGTCACTGGTTTGGATCCGCTTTCACCCACGCATGTCACATGTGGGCGAAAATTTCTGCTCGTTTTTACGCAAAATCACACGCAGCCGGTAGGATTCGAACCTACGCTCCCAGAGGGAATCTGATTTCGAGTCAGACGCCTTAACCACTCGGCCACGACTGCCACTAGCGGACGATCCTCCCGACACATGCAACTGCTACTGTTTAAAGCTCTGCAGTGCCAGGAAACGGCGTAGCAGCATTCTTTTCCGTAGTGCTTACACCGCTACGAGACGTGCGGCTACCAAGGTATTAAAATTTCCGCCCGAACAGGGACTTGAACCCTGGACCCTTAGGTTAAAAGCCTAATGCTCTACCGACTGAGCTATCCGGGCTCACATTACCTTAACACCCCTCCCTCTAGGCATACTGACACATTGCCTCATGTCCTTTACTGTTGGGTAGTCGTTGCGTGGAGCTGTTACTGTTTAAACGTCGTCTGACTGCTGTCTAAAAACTCATCACGCTATCCTCGTAACAGCCTATCGAAGAAAGCTGACACACGATGCAAAGTGAAATTGCAGCATTTTGTACGTCTCAGCAGAGGAGCTACGTGTTTTGTCGACACTCACTGGACAATTGTAAAATTCACAAGCGTCTCGAATGCAGTGTTTCCCACGTATTCGCTCATTTCACGGTTCCGTTTTAGATGTTCTTCACCTCTTGACACAAAAAAGAAACGCAGTCGGTAGGACTCGAACCTACGCTCCCAGAGGGAATCTGATTTCTAGTCAGACGCCTTAACCACTCGGCCACGACTGCCGGTCGCAGAAGCGTCTCTCGACAAGTGCAACTGCTCCTTTTCAAGCAATCTCACGTAAGAACACGACATGGCCTCACTCGTTTCTGTAGTGCTTCCGTTGCCAGCACATTAGCCGTTACGACAGTGTATCAATTTTCGCCTGGACGGGGGCTTGAACCCGGGACCCTTTGGTTGAAAGTCTAGCGCTCTACCGACTGAGCTGCCCGGTCCCTCGGCCGAGCATTGTGGTACATGCTGCATGGTGTTTGAGTGATTCGCGTGTCGTAATTACTGGCTTATGGCTCCAATGGCGACTTCACCGACTTCCCACTGACGCACCGCTGACGCTACTTTTCTGTCGTCTTAAACGATGGACATACTTGCAAGCAGCTGCGAGATCTTAAGAAAGGAAACGCTGCACCACTGCTTTTGCCACACTCGAATGAATTGAATTGCGATTCTTAAAAAGAAATGAATGCTCGCTCTGTCCAACACTTTGAAGCACATCTGCGTACTCACGAACACGGCGACGGCGCGACAAAATGACGGGGGCGCGTTCGTGGGCCTGCGACTGATTTCTGCAGTACTAGCGTCCGTGCGAGGTGAACCGAGAGCCGCAACAGACAGCGGCCGTCGCGAAACAGTATTCTTAAACATAAATTTCCGTCTTGTTGAGAATGGTGTCACTGGTTTGGATCCGCTTTCACCCACGCATGTCACATGTGGGCGAAAATTTCTGCTCGTTTTTACGCAAAATCACACGCAGCCGGTAGGATTCGAACCTACGCTCCCAGAGGGAATCTGATTTCGAGTCAGACGCCTTAACCACTCGGCCACGACTGCCACTAGCGGACGATCCTCCCGACACATGCAACTGCTACTGTTTAAAGCTCTGCAGTGCCAGGAAACGGCGTAGCAGCATTCTTTTCCGTAGTGCTTACACCGCTACGAGACGTGCGGCTACCAAGGTATTAAAATTTCCGCCCGAACAGGGACTTGAACCCTGGACCCTTAGGTTAAAAGCCTAATGCTCTACCGACTGAGCTATCCGGGCTCACATTACCTTAACACCCCTCCCTCTAGGCATACTGACACATTGCCTCATGTCCTTTACTGTTGGGTAGTCGTTGCGTGGAGCTGTTACTGTTTAAACGTCGTCTGACTGCTGTCTAAAAACTCATCACGCTATCCTCGTAACAGCCTATCGAAGAAAGCTGACACACGATGCAAAGTGAAATTGCAGCATTTTGTACGTCTCAGCAGAGGAGCTACGTGTTTTGTCGACACTCACTGGACAATTGTAAAATTCACAAGCGTCTCGAATGCAGTGTTTCCCACGTATTCGCTCATTTCACGGTTCCGTTTTAGATGTTCTTCACCTCTTGACACAAAAAAGAAACGCAGTCGGTAGGACTCGAACCTACGCTCCCAGAGGGAATCTGATTTCTAGTCAGACGCCTTAACCACTCGGCCACGACTGCCGGTCGCAGAAGCGTCTCTCGACAAGTGCAACTGCTCCTTTTCAAGCAATCTCACGTAAGAACACGACATGGCCTCACTCGTTTCTGTAGTGCTTCCGTTGCCAGCACATTAGCCGTTACGACAGTGTATCAATTTTCGCCTGGACGGGGGCTTGAACCCGGGACCCTTTGGTTGAAAGTCTAGCGCTCTACCGACTGAGCTGCCCGGTCCCTCGGCCGAGCATTGTGGTACATGCTGCATGGTGTTTGAGTGATTCGCGTGTCGTAATTACTGGCTTATGGCTCCAATGGCGACTTCACCGACTTCCCACTGACGCACCGCTGACGCTACTTTTCTGTCGTCTTAAACGATGGACATACTTGCAAGCAGCTGCGAGATCTTAAGAAAGGAAACGCTGCACCACTGCTTTTGCCACACTCGAATGAATTGAATTGCGATTCTTAAAAAGAAATGAATGCTCGCTCTGTCCAACACTTTGAAGCACATCTGCGTACTCACGAACACGGCGACGGCGCGACAAAATGACGGGGGCGCGTTCGTGGGCCTGCGACTGATTTCTGCAGTACTAGCGTCCGTGCGAGGTGAACCGAGAGCCGCAACAGACAGCGGCCGTCGCGAAACAGTATTCTTAAACATAAATTTCCGTCTTGTTGAGAATGGTGTCACTGGTTTGGATCCGCTTTCACCCACGCATGTCACATGTGGGCGAAAATTTCTGCTCGTTTTTACGCAAAATCACACGCAGCCGGTAGGATTCGAACCTACGCTCCCAGAGGGAATCTGATTTCGAGTCAGACGCCTTAACCACTCGGCCACGACTGCCACTAGCGGACGATCCTCCCGACACATGCAACTGCTACTGTTTAAAGCTCTGCAGTGCCAGGAAACGGCGTAGCAGCATTCTTTTCCGTAGTGCTTACACCGCTACGAGACGTGCGGCTACCAAGGTATTAAAATTTCCGCCCGAACAGGGACTTGAACCCTGGACCCTTAGGTTAAAAGCCTAATGCTCTACCGACTGAGCTATCCGGGCTCACATTACCTTAACACCCCTCCCTCTAGGCATACTGACACATTGCCTCATGTCCTTTACTGTTGGGTAGTCGTTGCGTGGAGCTGTTACTGTTTAAACGTCGTCTGACTGCTGTCTAAAAACTCATCACGCTATCCTCGTAACAGCCTATCGAAGAAAGCTGACACACGATGCAAAGTGAAATTGCAGCATTTTGTACGTCTCAGCAGAGGAGCTACGTGTTTTGTCGACACTCACTGGACAATTGTAAAATTCACAAGCGTCTCGAATGCAGTGTTTCCCACGTATTCGCTCATTTCACGGTTCCGTTTTAGATGTTCTTCACCTCTTGACACAAAAAAGAAACGCAGTCGGTAGGACTCGAACCTACGCTCCCAGAGGGAATCTGATTTCTAGTCAGACGCCTTAACCACTCGGCCACGACTGCCGGTCGCAGAAGCGTCTCTCGACAAGTGCAACTGCTCCTTTTCAAGCAATCTCACGTAAGAACACGACATGGCCTCACTCGTTTCTGTAGTGCTTCCGTTGCCAGCACATTAGCCGTTACGACAGTGTATCAATTTTCGCCTGGACGGGGGCTTGAACCCGGGACCCTTTGGTTGAAAGTCTAGCGCTCTACCGACTGAGCTGCCCGGTCCCTCGGCCGAGCATTGTGGTACATGCTGCATGGTGTTTGAGTGATTCGCGTGTCGTAATTACTGGCTTATGGCTCCAATGGCGACTTCACCGACTTCCCACTGACGCACCGCTGACGCTACTTTTCTGTCGTCTTAAACGATGGACATACTTGCAAGCAGCTGCGAGATCTTAAGAAAGGAAACGCTGCACCACTGCTTTTGCCACACTCGAATGAATTGAATTGCGATTCTTAAAAAGAAATGAATGCTCGCTCTGTCCAACACTTTGAAGCACATCTGCGTACTCACGAACACGGCGACGGCGCGACAAAATGACGGGGGCGCGTTCGTGGGCCTGCGACTGATTTCTGCAGTACTAGCGTCCGTGCGAGGTGAACCGAGAGCCGCAACAGACAGCGGCCGTCGCGAAACAGTATTCTTAAACATAAATTTCCGTCTTGTTGAGAATGGTGTCACTGGTTTGGATCCGCTTTCACCCACGCATGTCACATGTGGGCGAAAATTTCTGCTCGTTTTTACGCAAAATCACACGCAGCCGGTAGGATTCGAACCTACGCTCCCAGAGGGAATCTGATTTCGAGTCAGACGCCTTAACCACTCGGCCACGACTGCCACTAGCGGACGATCCTCCCGACACATGCAACTGCTACTGTTTAAAGCTCTGCAGTGCCAGGAAACGGCGTAGCAGCATTCTTTTCCGTAGTGCTTACACCGCTACGAGACGTGCGGCTACCAAGGTATTAAAATTTCCGCCCGAACAGGGACTTGAACCCTGGACCCTTAGGTTAAAAGCCTAATGCTCTACCGACTGAGCTATCCGGGCTCACATTACCTTAACACCCCTCCCTCTAGGCATACTGACACATTGCCTCATGTCCTTTACTGTTGGGTAGTCGTTGCGTGGAGCTGTTACTGTTTAAACGTCGTCTGACTGCTGTCTAAAAACTCATCACGCTATCCTCGTAACAGCCTATCGAAGAAAGCTGACACACGATGCAAAGTGAAATTGCAGCATTTTGTACGTCTCAGCAGAGGAGCTACGTGTTTTGTCGACACTCACTGGACAATTGTAAAATTCACAAGCGTCTCGAATGCAGTGTTTCCCACGTATTCGCTCATTTCACGGTTCCGTTTTAGATGTTCTTCACCTCTTGACACAAAAAAGAAACGCAGTCGGTAGGACTCGAACCTACGCTCCCAGAGGGAATCTGATTTCTAGTCAGACGCCTTAACCACTCGGCCACGACTGCCGGTCGCAGAAGCGTCTCTCGACAAGTGCAACTGCTCCTTTTCAAGCAATCTCACGTAAGAACACGACATGGCCTCACTCGTTTCTGTAGTGCTTCCGTTGCCAGCACATTAGCCGTTACGACAGTGTATCAATTTTCGCCTGGACGGGGGCTTGAACCCGGGACCCTTTGGTTGAAAGTCTAGCGCTCTACCGACTGAGCTGCCCGGTCCCTCGGCCGAGCATTGTGGTACATGCTGCATGGTGTTTGAGTGATTCGCGTGTCGTAATTACTGGCTTATGGCTCCAATGGCGACTTCACCGACTTCCCACTGACGCACCGCTGACGCTACTTTTCTGTCGTCTTAAACGATGGCCGTTGCTATCGACCCTCGTATCGTACAGGCTTTTGTTTGTTTGGTTAGAACAGCTCAGTGTCGGTTAGACAGTCAGTGAGAGAGCACTTCGATTTCCTGCTGCTAATAAGGCGAGTACACCGTTCGCTTGTAGGGTAAACATAGTCATGTGTAGGGACTGTGGTTGTTGTGAGCGGACGCAAGGAGAATTGGCCACTCTTCGGGGGCAGGTGGAGGCTTTGTCTGTTAGGCTCATCGAGCTCGAGGCGCAGGCGTCGGCTCGTAGTGGCGTTGGGGCAACTGTGGTGAGACCTATGCCTACTTCGGTGGCCTTGGAATCGCATGGAACCCCTGATGTCGCTGCGTCTTCCGGCAGTGAGCATCTTACCGGTCAGCCATCACTCCAGGGTGAATGGCGGACAGTGGTGGGCTCGCGCGTGCCTGGCCGAAAGGCGAAGGTGGGATCTGGCCGCGTGGCAGCTGCCTTACCCCTTTCCAACAGGTACGGGGTACTTCCTAGTGGTGATGACATCGTTTCCGAGCCACCACAGGATGCCTCGCCTGTTGGGCCAGTGGCCGATTCTCCGGCAAGGTCCCGACAGTCACAGAGGGCGGGCCTATTAGTTATAGGGAGCTCCAACGTTAGGCGGGTTATGGAGCCCCTTAGGAAAATAGCGGGTAGGTCGGGGAAGAATGCCAGTGTGCACTCGGTGTGCTTGCCGGGGGGTCTCGTCCGTAATGTGGAGGAGGCCCTTCCGGCAGCTATTGAACGCACTGGGTGTGACCGGCTGCAGATAGTAGCACATGTCGGAACGAATGACGCCTGCCGCTTGGGTTCTGAGGCCATCCTTGGTTCCTTCCGGCGACTGGCTGATTTGGTGAAGACAACCAGCATCGCACGCGGAGTGCAAGCTGAGCTTAATATCTGCAGCATAGTGCCCAGAGTCGATCGCGGTCCTCTGGTTTGGAGCCGTGTGGAGGGTCTAAACCAGAGGCTCAGACGACTCTGCGACTATAATGGTTGCAAATTCATCGACCTCCGTTATTGGGTGGAGAACTGTAGGGCCCCCCTAGACAGGTCAGGCGTGCACTACACACCGGAAGCAGCTACTAGGGTAGCAGAGTACGTGTGGCGTGCACACGGGGGTTTTTTAGGTTAGAGGGACCCCCCCTTGGGCGAAACGATAAAATACCTGACGGCTTACCAGAGAGGACATTATCATCGTTGATAAAGAACGTCCGTCCTCAGAGACCAAAAACAGGAAAAGTCAACGTAATATTGGTAAACTGCAGGAGTATCCAGGGCAAGGTTCCTGAATTAGTATCTCTTATTGAAGGAAATAGTGCGCATATAGTATTAGGAACGGAAAGTTGGTTAAAACCGGAAGTGAACAGTAACGAAATCCTAGACACAGAATGGAATATATACCGCAAGGATAGGATAAACGCCAATGGTGGAGGAGTATTTATAGCAGTAAAGAATTCAATAATATCCAGTGAAGTTATTAGCGAATGCGAATGTGAAATAATCTGGGTTAAGTTAAGTATCAAAGGTGGGTCAGATATGATAGTCGGATGCTTCTATAGACCACCTGCATCAGCAACCGTAGTAGTTGAGCGCCTCAGAGAGAACCTGCAGAACGTCGTGAAGAAGTTTCGTGATCATACTATTGTAATAGGGGGAGACTTCAATCTACCAGGTATAGAATGGGATAGTCACACAATCAGAACTGGAGCCAGGGACAGAGACTCTTGTGACATTATCCTGACTGCCTTGTCCGAGAATTACTTCGAGCAGATAGTTAGAGAACCAACTCGTGAAGCTAACGTTTTAGACCTCATAGCAACAAATAGACCGGAACTTTTCGACTCCGTGAATGTAGAAGAGGGTATCAGTGATCATAAGTCAGTGGTTGCATCAATGACTACAAGTGTAATAAGAAATGCCAAGAAAGGAAGGAAAATATATTTGCTTAACAAGAGTGATAGGGCACAAATCGCAGAATATCTGAGTGACCACCATCAAACGTTCATTTCTGAGGAAGAGGATGTGGAACAAAAATGGAAAAAATTCAGAAACATCGTCCAGTACGCCTTAGATAAGTTCGTACCGACTAAGGTCCAAAGCGAGGGGAAAGATCCACCGTGGTATAACAATCATGTACGAAAGGTACTACGGAAACAAAGAAAGCTTCATCATAGGTTTAAGAGTAGTCGAATCATAGCTGATAAGGAAAAGCTGAACGAAGCGAAAAAGAGCGTAAAGAGAGCAATGAGAGAAGCATTCAACGAATTCGAACATAAAACATTGGCAAACAATCTAAACAAGAACCCTAAAAAGTTTTGGTCATATGTAAAATCGGTAAGCGGATCTAAATCCCCTATTCAGTCACTCGTTGACCACGATGGCACCGAAACAGAGGACGACCAAAGAAAGGCAGAAATACTGAATTCAGTGTTCCGAAACTGTTTCACTGCGGAAAATCGTAACACGGTCCCTGACTTCAGCCGTCGCACGGACGCCAAAATGGAAAATATTGAAATAAACGATATCGGAATTGAAAAACAACTGCTATCACTTAGTAGCGGAAAAGCATCCGGACCAGACGAGATACCCTTAAGATTCTACAGTGATTATGCTAAAGAACTTGCCCCCTTTCTATCAGCAATTTATCGTAGATCGCTGGAAGAACGTAAAGTACCTAGCGACTGGAAGAAAGCGCAGGTCGTTCCCATTTTCAAGAGGGGTCATAAATCAGATGCGAATAATTATAGGCCTATTTCGCTTACGTCAATCTGTTGTAGAATAATGGAACATGTTTTGTGTTCTCGTATTATGACGTTCTTAGATAATACAAATCTCCTTCATCATAACCAACATGGATTCCGCAAACAGAGATCATGTGAAACTCAGCTCGCCCTATTTGCCCAAGAAATTCACAGTGCCGTAGACACTGGCGAGCAGATTGATGCCGTATTCCTGGACTTCAGGAAGGCATTTGATACGGTTCCGCACTTACGTTTAGTGAAAAAAATACGAGCTTACGGAATATCGGACCAGGTTTGTGATTGGATTCAGGATTTCCTAGAAGAAAGAACACAACATGTCATTCTTAACGGTTCAAAATCTGCAGATGTAGAGGTAATTTCGGGAGTACCGCAGGGAAGCGTGATAGGACCTTTATTGTTTACAATTTACATAAATGACTTAGTTGACAACATCGGTAGCTCCGTGAGGCTATTTGCAGATGACACGGTTGTCTACAAGAAAGTAGCAACATCAGAAGACTCGTACGTACTCCAGGAGGACCTGCAGAGGATTAATGCATGGTGCGACAGCTGGCAGCTTTCCCTAAACGTAGATAAATGTAATATAATGCGCATACATAGGGGCAGAAATCCATTCCAGTACGATTATGCCATAGGTGGTAAATCATTGGAAGCGGTAACGACCGTAAAATACTTAGGAGTTACTATCCGGAGCGATCTGAAGTGGAATGATCACATAAAACAAATAGTGGGAAAAGCAGGCGCCAGGTTGAGATTCATAGGAAGAATTCTAAGAAAATGTGACTCATCGACGAAAGAAGTAGCTTACAAAACGCTTGTTCGTCCGATTCTTGAGTATTGCTCATCAGTATGGGACCCTTACCAGGTTGGATTAATAGAAGAGATAGACATGATCCAGCGAAAAGCAGCGCGATTCGTCATGGGGACATTTAGTCAGCGCGAGAGCGTTACGGAGATGCTGAACAAGCTCCAATGGCGGACACTTCAAGAAAGGCGTTACGCAATACGGAGAGGTTTATTATCGAAATTACGAGAGAGCACATTCCGGGAAGAGATGGGCAACATATTACTACCGCCCACATATATCTCGCGTAATGATCACAACGAAAAGATCCGAGAAATTAGAGCAAATACGGAGACTTACAAGCAGTCGTTCTTCCCACGCACAATTCGTGAATGGAACAGGGAAGGGGGGATCAGATAGTGGTACAATAAGTACCCTCCGCCACACACCGTAAGGTGGCTCGCGGAGTATAGATGTAGATGTAGATGTAGATACTTGCAAGCAGCTGCGAGATCTTAAGAAAGGAAACGCTGCACCACTGCTTTTGCCACACTCGAATGAATTGAATTGCGATTCTTAAAAAGAAATGAATGCTCGCTCTGTCCAACACTTTGAAGCACATCTGCGTACTCACGAACACGGCGACGGCGCGACAAAATGACGGGGGCGCGTTCGTGGGCCTGCGACTGATTTCTGCAGTACTAGCGTCCGTGCGAGGTGAACCGAGAGCCGCAACAGACAGCGGCCGTCGCGAAACAGTATTCTTAAACATAAATTTCCGTCTTGTTGAGAATGGTGTCACTGGTTTGGATCCGCTTTCACCCACGCATGTCACATGTGGGCGAAAATTTCTGCTCGTTTTTACGCAAAATCACACGCAGCCGGTAGGATTCGAACCTACGCTCCCAGAGGGAATCTGATTTCGAGTCAGACGCCTTAACCACTCGGCCACGACTGCCACTAGCGGACGATCCTCCCGACACATGCAACTGCTACTGTTTAAAGCTCTGCAGTGCCAGGAAACGGCGTAGCAGCATTCTTTTCCGTAGTGCTTACACCGCTACGAGACGTGCGGCTACCAAGGTATTAAAATTTCCGCCCGAACAGGGACTTGAACCCTGGACCCTTAGGTTAAAAGCCTAATGCTCTACCGACTGAGCTATCCGGGCTCACATTACCTTAACACCCCTCCCTCTAGGCATACTGACACATTGCCTCATGTCCTTTACTGTTGGGTAGTCGTTGCGTGGAGCTGTTACTGTTTAAACGTCGTCTGACTGCTGTCTAAAAACTCATCACGCTATCCTCGTAACAGCCTATCGAAGAAAGCTGACACACGATGCAAAGTGAAATTGCAGCATTTTGTACGTCTCAGCAGAGGAGCTACGTGTTTTGTCGACACTCACTGGACAATTGTAAAATTCACAAGCGTCTCGAATGCAGTGTTTCCCACGTATTCGCTCATTTCACGGTTCCGTTTTAGATGTTCTTCACCTCTTGACACAAAAAAGAAACGCAGTCGGTAGGACTCGAACCTACGCTCCCAGAGGGAATCTGATTTCTAGTCAGACGCCTTAACCACTCGGCCACGACTGCCGGTCGCAGAAGCGTCTCTCGACAAGTGCAACTGCTCCTTTTCAAGCAATCTCACGTAAGAACACGACATGGCCTCACTCGTTTCTGTAGTGCTTCCGTTGCCAGCACATTAGCCGTTACGACAGTGTATCAATTTTCGCCTGGACGGGGGCTTGAACCCGGGACCCTTTGGTTGAAAGTCTAGCGCTCTACCGACTGAGCTGCCCGGTCCCTCGGCCGAGCATTGTGGTACATGCTGCATGGTGTTTGAGTGATTCGCGTGTCGTAATTACTGGCTTATGGCTCCAATGGCGACTTCACCGACTTCCCACTGACGCACCGCTGACGCTACTTTTCTGTCGTCTTAAACGATGGACATACTTGCAAGCAGCTGCGAGATCTTAAGAAAGGAAACGCTGCACCACTGCTTTTGCCACACTCGAATGAATTGAATTGCGATTCTTAAAAAGAAATGAATGCTCGCTCTGTCCAACACTTTGAAGCACATCTGCGTACTCACGAACACGGCGACGGCGCGACAAAATGACGGGGGCGCGTTCGTGGGCCTGCGACTGATTTCTGCAGTACTAGCGTCCGTGCGAGGTGAACCGAGAGCCGCAACAGACAGCGGCCGTCGCGAAACAGTATTCTTAAACATAAATTTCCGTCTTGTTGAGAATGGTGTCACTGGTTTGGATCCGCTTTCACCCACGCATGTCACATGTGGGCGAAAATTTCTGCTCGTTTTTACGCAAAATCACACGCAGCCGGTAGGATTCGAACCTACGCTCCCAGAGGGAATCTGATTTCGAGTCAGACGCCTTAACCACTCGGCCACGACTGCCACTAGCGGACGATCCTCCCGACACATGCAACTGCTACTGTTTAAAGCTCTGCAGTGCCAGGAAACGGCGTAGCAGCATTCTTTTCCGTAGTGCTTACACCGCTACGAGACGTGCGGCTACCAAGGTATTAAAATTTCCGCCCGAACAGGGACTTGAACCCTGGACCCTTAGGTTAAAAGCCTAATGCTCTACCGACTGAGCTATCCGGGCTCACATTACCTTAACACCCCTCCCTCTAGGCATACTGACACATTGCCTCATGTCCTTTACTGTTGGGTAGTCGTTGCGTGGAGCTGTTACTGTTTAAACGTCGTCTGACTGCTGTCTAAAAACTCATCACGCTATCCTCGTAACAGCCTATCGAAGAAAGCTGACACACGATGCAAAGTGAAATTGCAGCATTTTGTACGTCTCAGCAGAGGAGCTACGTGTTTTGTCGACACTCACTGGACAATTGTAAAATTCACAAGCGTCTCGAATGCAGTGTTTCCCACGTATTCGCTCATTTCACGGTTCCGTTTTAGATGTTCTTCACCTCTTGACACAAAAAAGAAACGCAGTCGGTAGGACTCGAACCTACGCTCCCAGAGGGAATCTGATTTCTAGTCAGACGCCTTAACCACTCGGCCACGACTGCCGGTCGCAGAAGCGTCTCTCGACAAGTGCAACTGCTCCTTTTCAAGCAATCTCACGTAAGAACACGACATGGCCTCACTCGTTTCTGTAGTGCTTCCGTTGCCAGCACATTAGCCGTTACGACAGTGTATCAATTTTCGCCTGGACGGGGGCTTGAACCCGGGACCCTTTGGTTGAAAGTCTAGCGCTCTACCGACTGAGCTGCCCGGTCCCTCGGCCGAGCATTGTGGTACATGCTGCATGGTGTTTGAGTGATTCGCGTGTCGTAATTACTGGCTTATGGCTCCAATGGCGACTTCACCGACTTCCCACTGACGCACCGCTGACGCTACTTTTCTGTCGTCTTAAACGATGGACATACTTGCAAGCAGCTGCGAGATCTTAAGAAAGGAAACGCTGCACCACTGCTTTTGCCACACTCGAATGAATTGAATTGCGATTCTTAAAAAGAAATGAATGCTCGCTCTGTCCAACACTTTGAAGCACATCTGCGTACTCACGAACACGGCGACGGCGCGACAAAATGACGGGGGCGCGTTCGTGGGCCTGCGACTGATTTCTGCAGTACTAGCGTCCGTGCGAGGTGAACCGAGAGCCGCAACAGACAGCGGCCGTCGCGAAACAGTATTCTTAAACATAAATTTCCGTCTTGTTGAGAATGGTGTCACTGGTTTGGATCCGCTTTCACCCACGCATGTCACATGTGGGCGAAAATTTCTGCTCGTTTTTACGCAAAATCACACGCAGCCGGTAGGATTCGAACCTACGCTCCCAGAGGGAATCTGATTTCGAGTCAGACGCCTTAACCACTCGGCCACGACTGCCACTAGCGGACGATCCTCCCGACACATGCAACTGCTACTGTTTAAAGCTCTGCAGTGCCAGGAAACGGCGTAGCAGCATTCTTTTCCGTAGTGCTTACACCGCTACGAGACGTGCGGCTACCAAGGTATTAAAATTTCCGCCCGAACAGGGACTTGAACCCTGGACCCTTAGGTTAAAAGCCTAATGCTCTACCGACTGAGCTATCCGGGCTCACATTACCTTAACACCCCTCCCTCTAGGCATACTGACACATTGCCTCATGTCCTTTACTGTTGGGTAGTCGTTGCGTGGAGCTGTTACTGTTTAAACGTCGTCTGACTGCTGTCTAAAAACTCATCACGCTATCCTCGTAACAGCCTATCGAAGAAAGCTGACACACGATGCAAAGTGAAATTGCAGCATTTTGTACGTCTCAGCAGAGGAGCTACGTGTTTTGTCGACACTCACTGGACAATTGTAAAATTCACAAGCGTCTCGAATGCAGTGTTTCCCACGTATTCGCTCATTTCACGGTTCCGTTTTAGATGTTCTTCACCTCTTGACACAAAAAAGAAACGCAGTCGGTAGGACTCGAACCTACGCTCCCAGAGGGAATCTGATTTCTAGTCAGACGCCTTAACCACTCGGCCACGACTGCCGGTCGCAGAAGCGTCTCTCGACAAGTGCAACTGCTCCTTTTCAAGCAATCTCACGTAAGAACACGACATGGCCTCACTCGTTTCTGTAGTGCTTCCGTTGCCAGCACATTAGCCGTTACGACAGTGTATCAATTTTCGCCTGGACGGGGGCTTGAACCCGGGACCCTTTGGTTGAAAGTCTAGCGCTCTACCGACTGAGCTGCCCGGTCCCTCGGCCGAGCATTGTGGTACATGCTGCATGGTGTTTGAGTGATTCGCGTGTCGTAATTACTGGCTTATGGCTCCAATGGCGACTTCACCGACTTCCCACTGACGCACCGCTGACGCTACTTTTCTGTCGTCTTAAACGATGGACATACTTGCAAGCAGCTGCGAGATCTTAAGAAAGGAAACGCTGCACCACTGCTTTTGCCACACTCGAATGAATTGAATTGCGATTCTTAAAAAGAAATGAATGCTCGCTCTGTCCAACACTTTGAAGCACATCTGCGTACTCACGAACACGGCGACGGCGCGACAAAATGACGGGGGCGCGTTCGTGGGCCTGCGACTGATTTCTGCAGTACTAGCGTCCGTGCGAGGTGAACCGAGAGCCGCAACAGACAGCGGCCGTCGCGAAACAGTATTCTTAAACATAAATTTCCGTCTTGTTGAGAATGGTGTCACTGGTTTGGATCCGCTTTCACCCACGCATGTCACATGTGGGCGAAAATTTCTGCTCGTTTTTACGCAAAATCACACGCAGCCGGTAGGATTCGAACCTACGCTCCCAGAGGGAATCTGATTTCGAGTCAGACGCCTTAACCACTCGGCCACGACTGCCACTAGCGGACGATCCTCCCGACACATGCAACTGCTACTGTTTAAAGCTCTGCAGTGCCAGGAAACGGCGTAGCAGCATTCTTTTCCGTAGTGCTTACACCGCTACGAGACGTGCGGCTACCAAGGTATTAAAATTTCCGCCCGAACAGGGACTTGAACCCTGGACCCTTAGGTTAAAAGCCTAATGCTCTACCGACTGAGCTATCCGGGCTCACATTACCTTAACACCCCTCCCTCTAGGCATACTGACACATTGCCTCATGTCCTTTACTGTTGGGTAGTCGTTGCGTGGAGCTGTTACTGTTTAAACGTCGTCTGACTGCTGTCTAAAAACTCATCACGCTATCCTCGTAACAGCCTATCGAAGAAAGCTGACACACGATGCAAAGTGAAATTGCAGCATTTTGTACGTCTCAGCAGAGGAGCTACGTGTTTTGTCGACACTCACTGGACAATTGTAAAATTCACAAGCGTCTCGAATGCAGTGTTTCCCACGTATTCGCTCATTTCACGGTTCCGTTTTAGATGTTCTTCACCTCTTGACACAAAAAAGAAACGCAGTCGGTAGGACTCGAACCTACGCTCCCAGAGGGAATCTGATTTCTAGTCAGACGCCTTAACCACTCGGCCACGACTGCCGGTCGCAGAAGCGTCTCTCGACAAGTGCAACTGCTCCTTTTCAAGCAATCTCACGTAAGAACACGACATGGCCTCACTCGTTTCTGTAGTGCTTCCGTTGCCAGCACATTAGCCGTTACGACAGTGTATCAATTTTCGCCTGGACGGGGGCTTGAACCCGGGACCCTTTGGTTGAAAGTCTAGCGCTCTACCGACTGAGCTGCCCGGTCCCTCGGCCGAGCATTGTGGTACATGCTGCATGGTGTTTGAGTGATTCGCGTGTCGTAATTACTGGCTTATGGCTCCAATGGCGACTTCACCGACTTCCCACTGACGCACCGCTGACGCTACTTTTCTGTCGTCTTAAACGATGGACATACTTGCAAGCAGCTGCGAGATCTTAAGAAAGGAAACGCTGCACCACTGCTTTTGCCACACTCGAATGAATTGAATTGCGATTCTTAAAAAGAAATGAATGCTCGCTCTGTCCAACACTTTGAAGCACATCTGCGTACTCACGAACACGGCGACGGCGCGACAAAATGACGGGGGCGCGTTCGTGGGCCTGCGACTGATTTCTGCAGTACTAGCGTCCGTGCGAGGTGAACCGAGAGCCGCAACAGACAGCGGCCGTCGCGAAACAGTATTCTTAAACATAAATTTCCGTCTTGTTGAGAATGGTGTCACTGGTTTGGATCCGCTTTCACCCACGCATGTCACATGTGGGCGAAAATTTCTGCTCGTTTTTACGCAAAATCACACGCAGCCGGTAGGATTCGAACCTACGCTCCCAGAGGGAATCTGATTTCGAGTCAGACGCCTTAACCACTCGGCCACGACTGCCACTAGCGGACGATCCTCCCGACACATGCAACTGCTACTGTTTAAAGCTCTGCAGTGCCAGGAAACGGCGTAGCAGCATTCTTTTCCGTAGTGCTTACACCGCTACGAGACGTGCGGCTACCAAGGTATTAAAATTTCCGCCCGAACAGGGACTTGAACCCTGGACCCTTAGGTTAAAAGCCTAATGCTCTACCGACTGAGCTATCCGGGCTCACATTACCTTAACACCCCTCCCTCTAGGCATACTGACACATTGCCTCATGTCCTTTACTGTTGGGTAGTCGTTGCGTGGAGCTGTTACTGTTTAAACGTCGTCTGACTGCTGTCTAAAAACTCATCACGCTATCCTCGTAACAGCCTATCGAAGAAAGCTGACACACGATGCAAAGTGAAATTGCAGCATTTTGTACGTCTCAGCAGAGGAGCTACGTGTTTTGTCGACACTCACTGGACAATTGTAAAATTCACAAGCGTCTCGAATGCAGTGTTTCCCACGTATTCGCTCATTTCACGGTTCCGTTTTAGATGTTCTTCACCTCTTGACACAAAAAAGAAACGCAGTCGGTAGGACTCGAACCTACGCTCCCAGAGGGAATCTGATTTCTAGTCAGACGCCTTAACCACTCGGCCACGACTGCCGGTCGCAGAAGCGTCTCTCGACAAGTGCAACTGCTCCTTTTCAAGCAATCTCACGTAAGAACACGACATGGCCTCACTCGTTTCTGTAGTGCTTCCGTTGCCAGCACATTAGCCGTTACGACAGTGTATCAATTTTCGCCTGGACGGGGGCTTGAACCCGGGACCCTTTGGTTGAAAGTCTAGCGCTCTACCGACTGAGCTGCCCGGTCCCTCGGCCGAGCATTGTGGTACATGCTGCATGGTGTTTGAGTGATTCGCGTGTCGTAATTACTGGCTTATGGCTCCAATGGCGACTTCACCGACTTCCCACTGACGCACCGCTGACGCTACTTTTCTGTCGTCTTAAACGATGGCCGTTGCTATCGACCCTCGTATCGTACAGGCTTTTGTTTGTTTGGTTAGAACAGCTCAGTGTCGGTTAGACAGTCAGTGAGAGAGCACTTCGATTTCCTGCTGCTAATAAGGCGAGTACACCGTTCGCTTGTAGGGTAAACATAGTCATGTGTAGGGACTGTGGTTGTTGTGAGCGGACGCAAGGAGAATTGGCCACTCTTCGGGGGCAGGTGGAGGCTTTGTCTGTTAGGCTCATCGAGCTCGAGGCGCAGGCGTCGGCTCGTAGTGGCGTTGGGGCAACTGTGGTGAGACCTATGCCTACTTCGGTGGCCTTGGAATCGCATGGAACCCCTGATGTCGCTGCGTCTTCCGGCAGTGAGCATCTTACCGGTCAGCCATCACTCCAGGGTGAATGGCGGACAGTGGTGGGCTCGCGCGTGCCTGGCCGAAAGGCGAAGGTGGGATCTGGCCGCGTGGCAGCTGCCTTACCCCTTTCCAACAGGTACGGGGTACTTCCTAGTGGTGATGACATCGTTTCCGAGCCACCACAGGATGCCTCGCCTGTTGGGCCAGTGGCCGATTCTCCGGCAAGGTCCCGACAGTCACAGAGGGCGGGCCTATTAGTTATAGGGAGCTCCAACGTTAGGCGGGTTATGGAGCCCCTTAGGAAAATAGCGGGTAGGTCGGGGAAGAATGCCAGTGTGCACTCGGTGTGCTTGCCGGGGGGTCTCGTCCGTAATGTGGAGGAGGCCCTTCCGGCAGCTATTGAACGCACTGGGTGTGACCGGCTGCAGATAGTAGCACATGTCGGAACGAATGACGCCTGCCGCTTGGGTTCTGAGGCCATCCTTGGTTCCTTCCGGCGACTGGCTGATTTGGTGAAGACAACCAGCATCGCACGCGGAGTGCAAGCTGAGCTTAATATCTGCAGCATAGTGCCCAGAGTCGATCGCGGTCCTCTGGTTTGGAGCCGTGTGGAGGGTCTAAACCAGAGGCTCAGACGACTCTGCGACTATAATGGTTGCAAATTCATCGACCTCCGTTATTGGGTGGAGAACTGTAGGGCCCCCCTAGACAGGTCAGGCGTGCACTACACACCGGAAGCAGCTACTAGGGTAGCAGAGTACGTGTGGCGTGCACACGGGGGTTTTTTAGGTTAGAGGGACCCCCCCTTGGGCGAAACGATAAAATACCTGACGGCTTACCAGAGAGGACATTATCATCGTTGATAAAGAACGTCCGTCCTCAGAGACCAAAAACAGGAAAAGTCAACGTAATATTGGTAAACTGCAGGAGTATCCAGGGCAAGGTTCCTGAATTAGTATCTCTTATTGAAGGAAATAGTGCGCATATAGTATTAGGAACGGAAAGTTGGTTAAAACCGGAAGTGAACAGTAACGAAATCCTAGACACAGAATGGAATATATACCGCAAGGATAGGATAAACGCCAATGGTGGAGGAGTATTTATAGCAGTAAAGAATTCAATAATATCCAGTGAAGTTATTAGCGAATGCGAATGTGAAATAATCTGGGTTAAGTTAAGTATCAAAGGTGGGTCAGATATGATAGTCGGATGCTTCTATAGACCACCTGCATCAGCAACCGTAGTAGTTGAGCGCCTCAGAGAGAACCTGCAGAACGTCGTGAAGAAGTTTCGTGATCATACTATTGTAATAGGGGGAGACTTCAATCTACCAGGTATAGAATGGGATAGTCACACAATCAGAACTGGAGCCAGGGACAGAGACTCTTGTGACATTATCCTGACTGCCTTGTCCGAGAATTACTTCGAGCAGATAGTTAGAGAACCAACTCGTGAAGCTAACGTTTTAGACCTCATAGCAACAAATAGACCGGAACTTTTCGACTCCGTGAATGTAGAAGAGGGTATCAGTGATCATAAGTCAGTGGTTGCATCAATGACTACAAGTGTAATAAGAAATGCCAAGAAAGGAAGGAAAATATATTTGCTTAACAAGAGTGATAGGGCACAAATCGCAGAATATCTGAGTGACCACCATCAAACGTTCATTTCTGAGGAAGAGGATGTGGAACAAAAATGGAAAAAATTCAGAAACATCGTCCAGTACGCCTTAGATAAGTTCGTACCGACTAAGGTCCAAAGCGAGGGGAAAGATCCACCGTGGTATAACAATCATGTACGAAAGGTACTACGGAAACAAAGAAAGCTTCATCATAGGTTTAAGAGTAGTCGAATCATAGCTGATAAGGAAAAGCTGAACGAAGCGAAAAAGAGCGTAAAGAGAGCAATGAGAGAAGCATTCAACGAATTCGAACATAAAACATTGGCAAACAATCTAAACAAGAACCCTAAAAAGTTTTGGTCATATGTAAAATCGGTAAGCGGATCTAAATCCCCTATTCAGTCACTCGTTGACCACGATGGCACCGAAACAGAGGACGACCAAAGAAAGGCAGAAATACTGAATTCAGTGTTCCGAAACTGTTTCACTGCGGAAAATCGTAACACGGTCCCTGACTTCAGCCGTCGCACGGACGCCAAAATGGAAAATATTGAAATAAACGATATCGGAATTGAAAAACAACTGCTATCACTTAGTAGCGGAAAAGCATCCGGACCAGACGAGATACCCTTAAGATTCTACAGTGATTATGCTAAAGAACTTGCCCCCTTTCTATCAGCAATTTATCGTAGATCGCTGGAAGAACGTAAAGTACCTAGCGACTGGAAGAAAGCGCAGGTCGTTCCCATTTTCAAGAGGGGTCATAAATCAGATGCGAATAATTATAGGCCTATTTCGCTTACGTCAATCTGTTGTAGAATAATGGAACATGTTTTGTGTTCTCGTATTATGACGTTCTTAGATAATACAAATCTCCTTCATCATAACCAACATGGATTCCGCAAACAGAGATCATGTGAAACTCAGCTCGCCCTATTTGCCCAAGAAATTCACAGTGCCGTAGACACTGGCGAGCAGATTGATGCCGTATTCCTGGACTTCAGGAAGGCATTTGATACGGTTCCGCACTTACGTTTAGTGAAAAAAATACGAGCTTACGGAATATCGGACCAGGTTTGTGATTGGATTCAGGATTTCCTAGAAGAAAGAACACAACATGTCATTCTTAACGGTTCAAAATCTGCAGATGTAGAGGTAATTTCGGGAGTACCGCAGGGAAGCGTGATAGGACCTTTATTGTTTACAATTTACATAAATGACTTAGTTGACAACATCGGTAGCTCCGTGAGGCTATTTGCAGATGACACGGTTGTCTACAAGAAAGTAGCAACATCAGAAGACTCGTACGTACTCCAGGAGGACCTGCAGAGGATTAATGCATGGTGCGACAGCTGGCAGCTTTCCCTAAACGTAGATAAATGTAATATAATGCGCATACATAGGGGCAGAAATCCATTCCAGTACGATTATGCCATAGGTGGTAAATCATTGGAAGCGGTAACGACCGTAAAATACTTAGGAGTTACTATCCGGAGCGATCTGAAGTGGAATGATCACATAAAACAAATAGTGGGAAAAGCAGGCGCCAGGTTGAGATTCATAGGAAGAATTCTAAGAAAATGTGACTCATCGACGAAAGAAGTAGCTTACAAAACGCTTGTTCGTCCGATTCTTGAGTATTGCTCATCAGTATGGGACCCTTACCAGGTTGGATTAATAGAAGAGATAGACATGATCCAGCGAAAAGCAGCGCGATTCGTCATGGGGACATTTAGTCAGCGCGAGAGCGTTACGGAGATGCTGAACAAGCTCCAATGGCGGACACTTCAAGAAAGGCGTTACGCAATACGGAGAGGTTTATTATCGAAATTACGAGAGAGCACATTCCGGGAAGAGATGGGCAACATATTACTACCGCCCACATATATCTCGCGTAATGATCACAACGAAAAGATCCGAGAAATTAGAGCAAATACGGAGACTTACAAGCAGTCGTTCTTCCCACGCACAATTCGTGAATGGAACAGGGAAGGGGGGATCAGATAGTGGTACAATAAGTACCCTCCGCCACACACCGTAAGGTGGCTCGCGGAGTATAGATGTAGATGTAGATGTAGATACTTGCAAGCAGCTGCGAGATCTTAAGAAAGGAAACGCTGCACCACTGCTTTTGCCACACTCGAATGAATTGAATTGCGATTCTTAAAAAGAAATGAATGCTCGCTCTGTCCAACACTTTGAAGCACATCTGCGTACTCACGAACACGGCGACGGCGCGACAAAATGACGGGGGCGCGTTCGTGGGCCTGCGACTGATTTCTGCAGTACTAGCGTCCGTGCGAGGTGAACCGAGAGCCGCAACAGACAGCGGCCGTCGCGAAACAGTATTCTTAAACATAAATTTCCGTCTTGTTGAGAATGGTGTCACTGGTTTGGATCCGCTTTCACCCACGCATGTCACATGTGGGCGAAAATTTCTGCTCGTTTTTACGCAAAATCACACGCAGCCGGTAGGATTCGAACCTACGCTCCCAGAGGGAATCTGATTTCGAGTCAGACGCCTTAACCACTCGGCCACGACTGCCACTAGCGGACGATCCTCCCGACACATGCAACTGCTACTGTTTAAAGCTCTGCAGTGCCAGGAAACGGCGTAGCAGCATTCTTTTCCGTAGTGCTTACACCGCTACGAGACGTGCGGCTACCAAGGTATTAAAATTTCCGCCCGAACAGGGACTTGAACCCTGGACCCTTAGGTTAAAAGCCTAATGCTCTACCGACTGAGCTATCCGGGCTCACATTACCTTAACACCCCTCCCTCTAGGCATACTGACACATTGCCTCATGTCCTTTACTGTTGGGTAGTCGTTGCGTGGAGCTGTTACTGTTTAAACGTCGTCTGACTGCTGTCTAAAAACTCATCACGCTATCCTCGTAACAGCCTATCGAAGAAAGCTGACACACGATGCAAAGTGAAATTGCAGCATTTTGTACGTCTCAGCAGAGGAGCTACGTGTTTTGTCGACACTCACTGGACAATTGTAAAATTCACAAGCGTCTCGAATGCAGTGTTTCCCACGTATTCGCTCATTTCACGGTTCCGTTTTAGATGTTCTTCACCTCTTGACACAAAAAAGAAACGCAGTCGGTAGGACTCGAACCTACGCTCCCAGAGGGAATCTGATTTCTAGTCAGACGCCTTAACCACTCGGCCACGACTGCCGGTCGCAGAAGCGTCTCTCGACAAGTGCAACTGCTCCTTTTCAAGCAATCTCACGTAAGAACACGACATGGCCTCACTCGTTTCTGTAGTGCTTCCGTTGCCAGCACATTAGCCGTTACGACAGTGTATCAATTTTCGCCTGGACGGGGGCTTGAACCCGGGACCCTTTGGTTGAAAGTCTAGCGCTCTACCGACTGAGCTGCCCGGTCCCTCGGCCGAGCATTGTGGTACATGCTGCATGGTGTTTGAGTGATTCGCGTGTCGTAATTACTGGCTTATGGCTCCAATGGCGACTTCACCGACTTCCCACTGACGCACCGCTGACGCTACTTTTCTGTCGTCTTAAACGATGGACATACTTGCAAGCAGCTGCGAGATCTTAAGAAAGGAAACGCTGCACCACTGCTTTTGCCACACTCGAATGAATTGAATTGCGATTCTTAAAAAGAAATGAATGCTCGCTCTGTCCAACACTTTGAAGCACATCTGCGTACTCACGAACACGGCGACGGCGCGACAAAATGACGGGGGCGCGTTCGTGGGCCTGCGACTGATTTCTGCAGTACTAGCGTCCGTGCGAGGTGAACCGAGAGCCGCAACAGACAGCGGCCGTCGCGAAACAGTATTCTTAAACATAAATTTCCGTCTTGTTGAGAATGGTGTCACTGGTTTGGATCCGCTTTCACCCACGCATGTCACATGTGGGCGAAAATTTCTGCTCGTTTTTACGCAAAATCACACGCAGCCGGTAGGATTCGAACCTACGCTCCCAGAGGGAATCTGATTTCGAGTCAGACGCCTTAACCACTCGGCCACGACTGCCACTAGCGGACGATCCTCCCGACACATGCAACTGCTACTGTTTAAAGCTCTGCAGTGCCAGGAAACGGCGTAGCAGCATTCTTTTCCGTAGTGCTTACACCGCTACGAGACGTGCGGCTACCAAGGTATTAAAATTTCCGCCCGAACAGGGACTTGAACCCTGGACCCTTAGGTTAAAAGCCTAATGCTCTACCGACTGAGCTATCCGGGCTCACATTACCTTAACACCCCTCCCTCTAGGCATACTGACACATTGCCTCATGTCCTTTACTGTTGGGTAGTCGTTGCGTGGAGCTGTTACTGTTTAAACGTCGTCTGACTGCTGTCTAAAAACTCATCACGCTATCCTCGTAACAGCCTATCGAAGAAAGCTGACACACGATGCAAAGTGAAATTGCAGCATTTTGTACGTCTCAGCAGAGGAGCTACGTGTTTTGTCGACACTCACTGGACAATTGTAAAATTCACAAGCGTCTCGAATGCAGTGTTTCCCACGTATTCGCTCATTTCACGGTTCCGTTTTAGATGTTCTTCACCTCTTGACACAAAAAAGAAACGCAGTCGGTAGGACTCGAACCTACGCTCCCAGAGGGAATCTGATTTCTAGTCAGACGCCTTAACCACTCGGCCACGACTGCCGGTCGCAGAAGCGTCTCTCGACAAGTGCAACTGCTCCTTTTCAAGCAATCTCACGTAAGAACACGACATGGCCTCACTCGTTTCTGTAGTGCTTCCGTTGCCAGCACATTAGCCGTTACGACAGTGTATCAATTTTCGCCTGGACGGGGGCTTGAACCCGGGACCCTTTGGTTGAAAGTCTAGCGCTCTACCGACTGAGCTGCCCGGTCCCTCGGCCGAGCATTGTGGTACATGCTGCATGGTGTTTGAGTGATTCGCGTGTCGTAATTACTGGCTTATGGCTCCAATGGCGACTTCACCGACTTCCCACTGACGCACCGCTGACGCTACTTTTCTGTCGTCTTAAACGATGGACATACTTGCAAGCAGCTGCGAGATCTTAAGAAAGGAAACGCTGCACCACTGCTTTTGCCACACTCGAATGAATTGAATTGCGATTCTTAAAAAGAAATGAATGCTCGCTCTGTCCAACACTTTGAAGCACATCTGCGTACTCACGAACACGGCGACGGCGCGACAAAATGACGGGGGCGCGTTCGTGGGCCTGCGACTGATTTCTGCAGTACTAGCGTCCGTGCGAGGTGAACCGAGAGCCGCAACAGACAGCGGCCGTCGCGAAACAGTATTCTTAAACATAAATTTCCGTCTTGTTGAGAATGGTGTCACTGGTTTGGATCCGCTTTCACCCACGCATGTCACATGTGGGCGAAAATTTCTGCTCGTTTTTACGCAAAATCACACGCAGCCGGTAGGATTCGAACCTACGCTCCCAGAGGGAATCTGATTTCGAGTCAGACGCCTTAACCACTCGGCCACGACTGCCACTAGCGGACGATCCTCCCGACACATGCAACTGCTACTGTTTAAAGCTCTGCAGTGCCAGGAAACGGCGTAGCAGCATTCTTTTCCGTAGTGCTTACACCGCTACGAGACGTGCGGCTACCAAGGTATTAAAATTTCCGCCCGAACAGGGACTTGAACCCTGGACCCTTAGGTTAAAAGCCTAATGCTCTACCGACTGAGCTATCCGGGCTCACATTACCTTAACACCCCTCCCTCTAGGCATACTGACACATTGCCTCATGTCCTTTACTGTTGGGTAGTCGTTGCGTGGAGCTGTTACTGTTTAAACGTCGTCTGACTGCTGTCTAAAAACTCATCACGCTATCCTCGTAACAGCCTATCGAAGAAAGCTGACACACGATGCAAAGTGAAATTGCAGCATTTTGTACGTCTCAGCAGAGGAGCTACGTGTTTTGTCGACACTCACTGGACAATTGTAAAATTCACAAGCGTCTCGAATGCAGTGTTTCCCACGTATTCGCTCATTTCACGGTTCCGTTTTAGATGTTCTTCACCTCTTGACACAAAAAAGAAACGCAGTCGGTAGGACTCGAACCTACGCTCCCAGAGGGAATCTGATTTCTAGTCAGACGCCTTAACCACTCGGCCACGACTGCCGGTCGCAGAAGCGTCTCTCGACAAGTGCAACTGCTCCTTTTCAAGCAATCTCACGTAAGAACACGACATGGCCTCACTCGTTTCTGTAGTGCTTCCGTTGCCAGCACATTAGCCGTTACGACAGTGTATCAATTTTCGCCTGGACGGGGGCTTGAACCCGGGACCCTTTGGTTGAAAGTCTAGCGCTCTACCGACTGAGCTGCCCGGTCCCTCGGCCGAGCATTGTGGTACATGCTGCATGGTGTTTGAGTGATTCGCGTGTCGTAATTACTGGCTTATGGCTCCAATGGCGACTTCACCGACTTCCCACTGACGCACCGCTGACGCTACTTTTCTGTCGTCTTAAACGATGGACATACTTGCAAGCAGCTGCGAGATCTTAAGAAAGGAAACGCTGCACCACTGCTTTTGCCACACTCGAATGAATTGAATTGCGATTCTTAAAAAGAAATGAATGCTCGCTCTGTCCAACACTTTGAAGCACATCTGCGTACTCACGAACACGGCGACGGCGCGACAAAATGACGGGGGCGCGTTCGTGGGCCTGCGACTGATTTCTGCAGTACTAGCGTCCGTGCGAGGTGAACCGAGAGCCGCAACAGACAGCGGCCGTCGCGAAACAGTATTCTTAAACATAAATTTCCGTCTTGTTGAGAATGGTGTCACTGGTTTGGATCCGCTTTCACCCACGCATGTCACATGTGGGCGAAAATTTCTGCTCGTTTTTACGCAAAATCACACGCAGCCGGTAGGATTCGAACCTACGCTCCCAGAGGGAATCTGATTTCGAGTCAGACGCCTTAACCACTCGGCCACGACTGCCACTAGCGGACGATCCTCCCGACACATGCAACTGCTACTGTTTAAAGCTCTGCAGTGCCAGGAAACGGCGTAGCAGCATTCTTTTCCGTAGTGCTTACACCGCTACGAGACGTGCGGCTACCAAGGTATTAAAATTTCCGCCCGAACAGGGACTTGAACCCTGGACCCTTAGGTTAAAAGCCTAATGCTCTACCGACTGAGCTATCCGGGCTCACATTACCTTAACACCCCTCCCTCTAGGCATACTGACACATTGCCTCATGTCCTTTACTGTTGGGTAGTCGTTGCGTGGAGCTGTTACTGTTTAAACGTCGTCTGACTGCTGTCTAAAAACTCATCACGCTATCCTCGTAACAGCCTATCGAAGAAAGCTGACACACGATGCAAAGTGAAATTGCAGCATTTTGTACGTCTCAGCAGAGGAGCTACGTGTTTTGTCGACACTCACTGGACAATTGTAAAATTCACAAGCGTCTCGAATGCAGTGTTTCCCACGTATTCGCTCATTTCACGGTTCCGTTTTAGATGTTCTTCACCTCTTGACACAAAAAAGAAACGCAGTCGGTAGGACTCGAACCTACGCTCCCAGAGGGAATCTGATTTCTAGTCAGACGCCTTAACCACTCGGCCACGACTGCCGGTCGCAGAAGCGTCTCTCGACAAGTGCAACTGCTCCTTTTCAAGCAATCTCACGTAAGAACACGACATGGCCTCACTCGTTTCTGTAGTGCTTCCGTTGCCAGCACATTAGCCGTTACGACAGTGTATCAATTTTCGCCTGGACGGGGGCTTGAACCCGGGACCCTTTGGTTGAAAGTCTAGCGCTCTACCGACTGAGCTGCCCGGTCCCTCGGCCGAGCATTGTGGTACATGCTGCATGGTGTTTGAGTGATTCGCGTGTCGTAATTACTGGCTTATGGCTCCAATGGCGACTTCACCGACTTCCCACTGACGCACCGCTGACGCTACTTTTCTGTCGTCTTAAACGATGGACATACTTGCAAGCAGCTGCGAGATCTTAAGAAAGGAAACGCTGCACCACTGCTTTTGCCACACTCGAATGAATTGAATTGCGATTCTTAAAAAGAAATGAATGCTCGCTCTGTCCAACACTTTGAAGCACATCTGCGTACTCACGAACACGGCGACGGCGCGACAAAATGACGGGGGCGCGTTCGTGGGCCTGCGACTGATTTCTGCAGTACTAGCGTCCGTGCGAGGTGAACCGAGAGCCGCAACAGACAGCGGCCGTCGCGAAACAGTATTCTTAAACATAAATTTCCGTCTTGTTGAGAATGGTGTCACTGGTTTGGATCCGCTTTCACCCACGCATGTCACATGTGGGCGAAAATTTCTGCTCGTTTTTACGCAAAATCACACGCAGCCGGTAGGATTCGAACCTACGCTCCCAGAGGGAATCTGATTTCGAGTCAGACGCCTTAACCACTCGGCCACGACTGCCACTAGCGGACGATCCTCCCGACACATGCAACTGCTACTGTTTAAAGCTCTGCAGTGCCAGGAAACGGCGTAGCAGCATTCTTTTCCGTAGTGCTTACACCGCTACGAGACGTGCGGCTACCAAGGTATTAAAATTTCCGCCCGAACAGGGACTTGAACCCTGGACCCTTAGGTTAAAAGCCTAATGCTCTACCGACTGAGCTATCCGGGCTCACATTACCTTAACACCCCTCCCTCTAGGCATACTGACACATTGCCTCATGTCCTTTACTGTTGGGTAGTCGTTGCGTGGAGCTGTTACTGTTTAAACGTCGTCTGACTGCTGTCTAAAAACTCATCACGCTATCCTCGTAACAGCCTATCGAAGAAAGCTGACACACGATGCAAAGTGAAATTGCAGCATTTTGTACGTCTCAGCAGAGGAGCTACGTGTTTTGTCGACACTCACTGGACAATTGTAAAATTCACAAGCGTCTCGAATGCAGTGTTTCCCACGTATTCGCTCATTTCACGGTTCCGTTTTAGATGTTCTTCACCTCTTGACACAAAAAAGAAACGCAGTCGGTAGGACTCGAACCTACGCTCCCAGAGGGAATCTGATTTCTAGTCAGACGCCTTAACCACTCGGCCACGACTGCCGGTCGCAGAAGCGTCTCTCGACAAGTGCAACTGCTCCTTTTCAAGCAATCTCACGTAAGAACACGACATGGCCTCACTCGTTTCTGTAGTGCTTCCGTTGCCAGCACATTAGCCGTTACGACAGTGTATCAATTTTCGCCTGGACGGGGGCTTGAACCCGGGACCCTTTGGTTGAAAGTCTAGCGCTCTACCGACTGAGCTGCCCGGTCCCTCGGCCGAGCATTGTGGTACATGCTGCATGGTGTTTGAGTGATTCGCGTGTCGTAATTACTGGCTTATGGCTCCAATGGCGACTTCACCGACTTCCCACTGACGCACCGCTGACGCTACTTTTCTGTCGTCTTAAACGATGGACATACTTGCAAGCAGCTGCGAGATCTTAAGAAAGGAAACGCTGCACCACTGCTTTTGCCACACTCGAATGAATTGAATTGCGATTCTTAAAAAGAAATGAATGCTCGCTCTGTCCAACACTTTGAAGCACATCTGCGTACTCACGAACACGGCGACGGCGCGACAAAATGACGGGGGCGCGTTCGTGGGCCTGCGACTGATTTCTGCAGTACTAGCGTCCGTGCGAGGTGAACCGAGAGCCGCAACAGACAGCGGCCGTCGCGAAACAGTATTCTTAAACATAAATTTCCGTCTTGTTGAGAATGGTGTCACTGGTTTGGATCCGCTTTCACCCACGCATGTCACATGTGGGCGAAAATTTCTGCTCGTTTTTACGCAAAATCACACGCAGCCGGTAGGATTCGAACCTACGCTCCCAGAGGGAATCTGATTTCGAGTCAGACGCCTTAACCACTTTTTTTTTTTTTTTTTTTTTTTTTTCCAATTTTTGTTTCTCCGTGCAGCAGTACATGAAAACTTTTGCCTATCACAATATTCTATAAAATTCAGTGTACAAGATTCTTCCCCCAAGCAAGTGGATTTCGTACAGTTCGACCGCATGGCGGGAGGACGATGACCTGCAAGAGCCTGGGCTGCGATCCCCCCATTGAAATGGTGCTCCAAAGCCTTCGGTATGGCGTGCGGAGTGCATCTGAAACATGTTATTTGCATCTCGCCGCGACAACCGTCATTTGTTTTTTCGAGATACTGAAAAATGAAGGGGGCACCCGGGATTGAACCGGGGACCTCTCGATCTGCAGTCGAATGCTCTACGACTTTTTCTTTTTTTTTTTTTTTTTTTTTTTTTTTTTTTTTTTTTTTTTATCCATACGCTCACCTTATTTGCCTTCTTCGGCTAGCTTCTTCGCTTTAGTCTTTCGTTACTTTATGAACTGAAGTAACCAAAAATGGGTGTTCCTGCAAACATGGTAAAAATAAAAATGTTGGAATTGACGTACAAGACTTCTTGTACATTTTCCGTAATACCTGGGCCACTGGATGCGTGGTCCCATTTGTAACTGAAGAAATGCCTCCTAAAGAAAAAAAAAAAGTAAATAGTATATATATGTAAATACTTGAAGATCGGCGAGTGTCAAATCCAGTAGGGGCGAGCATTGCTGCCGCCTGATGGGACACTTAGAAGTGAAGCTTTTTTAGGGTTCTGTTGAGGCCTTCTCGGCTACCGTAGCGGCCTCGGGGCCCTCGAAGTCCCCACCGTACTTCGCCCTCAACAGCTATCCCCTACTTCAGCACTCTTCCAAGTGTGGCGCTGAACTGTATTCAGTTAGCCCACTCCATGTCTCTCGAAGAGAATGGACAACATATTGCCGAAATTCTTTTTGTGATCCTTGGTACGACACAGTCTGTAATATTGTCCCCGTATAAATTCTGTATATTCCAGAATATTGTCATGTCCTTGTTTATTTACAACGTAGTAGATAAAATTTCCCAGGAGCCATAATACGACATTGTGTTTTTGTGGAGGAAAGAGAATCTCATCCGGGAAAAATATTGCATCCAACGTAATTTCTCGACCATCAGTCCGCTTAATGAAACAAACCTGCTTCCGAACGTCGTTCCATATGTCTCTATATCCTTTACAAAGGAACCGATGGGATAAGGTGTCAAGTTCAGAACATTGTAGACATTGATTTGTTTCACAAAGTCCGATGGAATATAATTTCTCATTGGTACTAACGATATCATTTACTACCCTATACCATGCCATTTGGACGTCTGTAGGAAGGAATTTATTATGGAGATTGCTCCAAATGTGTTTCCAGTTGCGATGTGGAAACTTTATCTCCTGCTTATGGTGGGTAGATTTTGATCTTAAACGATCGACCATGTAGCGGCAGTTCCGCTTATGTATGTCGTGTAAAACAGATTCCATGTAACTGATCTCCAAATAGTAAAATCTAATATGTTTCAATTTATAATTGATCGTGCTGATATTGATAGGTGGCTTCAAACTGGCAGGTCTAAAAAATTTGAACAATTGTGATGTTACGCTGGTCGGGTGGTGCTCAATGAGGTGCAGGGATCGCTTTATAAACAAAGCAGTAGTTTTCGTCTGTATATCCGTTAGAGCAAGTCCTCCTTCGTCCGGTTTTAAGGTAATCATTGCAGCAGCGACTCTAAAAATTTCTCCTTGCCAAATGTAGCGACAGACTGTCGACATAATAGCTTTTGCTATTCCTTTAGGGATGGGTAAAATTTGCCCCACATACATGGCCTTAGAGAGAACGGAAAGATTTACAAGTTTAGTTTTTTGCTTTATATTGAGCTCTCTCATATGATGTAACAGGAGAGCACCCCGAATCCTGTCCAACATGTTCTTCCAGTTGGATGCAATTGTTCGAAGGGGACAACTATAAAAGGTGACACCCAGGGCTGTATGATGGTCGACACATTTCGCCCAAGCAATCGGAGCTTCCATGAGACCGTTAAGAGGTAAAAACGCACTCTTCGCCTCATTTACTACTGCACCCGTGGCGTTGCAGTAAAGCCGCAAATTGTCTGTCAAACGCAGTATGTCTTCATTGCTTCTTATTATCACACCAACGTCGTCAGCGTAAGCATTGGTAACTTTCTTCGTACCTGAGACGGCGATGCCATCTAAAGCAGCAGTTAAACGTTTCAAAAGAGGTTCCAGCGCAACAACATACAGCATCATGGATAATGGACTCCCTTGTGGGACTCCGTTTCTGATCAAAATATCCTTAGTATAGTGTCCATTCAGGCAGATCTTGGTGTTGATACCAGTTAAAATGTTAGCTAAAATTTTCACATTCGGAGCAGTTAATCCCATACACTTCAAGGTTTGAAAAAGGTATCTGTGGTTGACCCTATCAAACGCCTTGGCGAAGTCTATAAAAGCAAGACCGCCTGGTTCAGTTGTGTTGGAAAAGATGGCGACTATGTCCCGATATTCACTGACAGTCTGGAACATGCTGCGTCCAGGAAGACAAGTCTGATAACACCCTATGGCCTTGTCGAAAACCGGCCGTAATCTCTCCTTGAAAACCCGCGCTATTATTTTGTAATCAGAATTCAGTAAGGTTATAGGTCTCATTTTACCGATATCCTTGATTTCTGTGGTCCTACCTTTTGGAAGAAGCACAGTGATACACTTTTTAAATTCCGGCGGGACGGCCTCTCCGCGCAAGACTTCATTTACAATTTCAGTGAAAGTGTTACCTATTACAGGCCAGTAAGTTCTATAAAACTCTAAAGGCAATCCGTCAGAGCCAGGTGATTTCTTAGAAGGTGACGACTTCAATAAGTCGAAAACGTCGTCTTCGGTTATTGCTGTTCTAAAAACGAGGTTATCCTCTGCCGTTAATGTGTTCGCAATGCTAGATGTGGATAAAAAGTCTCTCACCACCGGTTCGTCAATCGGTCTTTCACCATAAAGGGTGTCATAAAATCGAAAAACCTCATTCATAATGTCTTTCTGATCTGTCAGGACGCTCGTGTCCTCAGCTCGGAGGTACTCAATAAAATTCCTTCTCCTTTGTTGTTCATGGCGGATTAGATGATATATTGAGGTAGTTTCCTCTTCGACAACAGTCGGTGTGTGTGATTTGATTTTTAAACCCTCTAACTGTGACCTCCTGAGAGCTAGGAGCTGTGCTTTGGTTCTGTTAATTTGTAGGAAAATGTCTTGAGTCATCGGCTGCTCGTAGAGGTCGCGTAAGCAAGCATAGTGGAATTCAATTGTATTTCGGACCCATCTCGCGCGATCTTTACTGTACTCTATCAGAGTGGCTCGTAATTTTTTCTTGGCAACAGAGGTCCACCACTCTATAGTAGTCCTATATTTATAACGCTGCCTCAGACAAGCCTGCCAAGTCACCGCTATTAGATCCGCGAGAGAGTTCTCTACCAACATGGCGATGTTTAATTTCCACAGAGGCCTACCCCAGTACGTCTTCTGCTTCATTAATTTCACACTGCATCGTACGCCTAGGTGGTCGGAGAAAGTAGTGGGTACGACTTCAATTGCAGAGACTTTGTCTTCTAAGTTCGAGGAAACATAGATCCTATCAATTCGGCTTTGCGACCGACTACTGACATAGGTAAAGCGGACCGCAGTGGGATATTTTATTTCCCACGCGTCTTTCCATTTCATGTGGTGGACTAGACAATCAAGTTCGCCGGATTTATTAAAATTTGGACGTTGGTCCTTTTCCTTTAAAACACAGTTCCAATCGCCGCCGATGAGAACCTCCCTTGGGTTGTCTTTAAGTAAAGTTAAAATATCACTTTTAAAAAACCTAGCCCTCTCAGATCTAGCATTATTTCCCGATGGAGCATAGATATTGATAAAAGTTGTATTAAAAATTGTACATCTAATGCCCCTCCCTGAATCTAACAAACACACATCTTTCAGTTCAATCCCTTCCCTGACAAGGATCGCTGTCCCACAATGACACTCAGGAGCTACATTTAAAACTTGTTTATACCCAGCGACATACAGATCCAAAACTTGAACTTCCTGTAAGAATGCAATATCAGTGTCGGACTGATATAAAAAGTCTCTAAGAGCAGCCACTTTAAGTTCATTCTGTATTTTATTGATGTTTAATGTAGTCACGTGATACGTTTGTTGCATCCCGATATATGAGTTACTCGAGCTGAAGTTGTACTAAGGAGGAATAAATACTCCCGCCCCGTCCGTATCCCTCCTGCTTATGGCACAGTACATTGGGTAAGCCCACTCTATTAATAAAAGTTGTCTTCGTCTTTTAGGGAAGATTTTTCCATATCTTCATCAGAACATTCTTCTCCTTCTTCTGCCCAGTCCAGTCTGGTCCCTAAAGTACTTCGATCGAGCGCGGGTGCCTCTACGACATCTGCAGATGTAGTGTTAATCTCATTAGAGGATGGTTGGCGACCGTTTTCAGACTGCATAAGACTGCCGTGTGCTGCAGGGCCCTCGTCGGCACTTGCCGGAGGAGAACCTTCCAACACCTTGTCTTTCCCCTGTATGGACCGGAGCTTGTCTCGTAAAGCAGGAGCCAAACTCTCGGCAGCTTCATGAGCCAATCTCCGCTTCTTGGAGTTTCGTTTTCTCCTTGGGGATCGCACAGGAGACGAGTCTGGAGATTTTCCCGCTGAGGTTGTGGGGGAATCCTCTGACGACTTCAGTCCCTTCTGTTTATCTAAATTTCTGTTGGCAGTGTCGTTTGTAGGCCCTATGGTTGGTGCAGTCACCAGCTCATTGCGAACTTTAGGTGGTGCGCCAGTATCTGATTCCTGCACACAGTGGTGGTCGTTCGCATTTGCAGTGCCCACTTCTCCTCCATTCGACGTTTCCCCCGTTGGCCCGTCAGTTGCCTCTGTATGTAGGACTAGTGGACCTGCAGCATCCTTTTCTGACTGATCGGAAGCCGTCGGACCCCCGTGTGGGAAAGTCGAAGAATGCCGTGCAATGGCAATTCCTGCGGTGGGCAGTACCTCCTGCTGCACATCTGACAGACGTTCAGTCGTAATGGAGGTCTCACGTGTTTCATCAAGTGACTGCCGCTTGTCTGTTTCCCGAACAGCTTCACCGAGACTCGGTACTAAGTTAGTCTCGGGTACCGCGTGTGCAGAGGAAGCTTCCCCATGCCCTGCGGGGGCCGGTACTGCGGGGTCGCGAGTGTATGCAGCGGCCGCGTAGGTTAACTTGAAACTAACCGCCGGGCCTGAAACTGCAGTGTCCGCAGCCGGGAGCTGTGGAACACGTCGCTTAGTGCACTCATTTCTAATGTGCTCAGTCGAATTACATAGAGCGCAAGTTCGGGGTTGTCCGTCATATATAACGAGAGCTCGATAGCCACACACAGTGATATATGAAGGTATATGCCTCTGAAGCTCAATCTTAATTTGACGAACGCCATTCAAGACGGGAAACATATAGGACTCTGACCAATTCTCTGCAATGTTCGAAATAATCCTACCATAAGGCCTAAGAACTTTATTTATCTCGTCGGCCGGAATCTCGAAGGGCAACTCAAAGACTCTAATAGTTCTGATGCCGAGTCCAGCATGAGAAACGAGAACATCACTGACGGATCCATCGGAATGATTAAACTTCACGACACCACCACATTTATCTACTATAGAAGAACATAAGTCAGGACTTTGCAATTTAACAAAGGCAGCATTTGAAACAAAGGATAAATGAACGCCAACAACATCATCAACAGAAATCTGTACTTTTTCCATAAACCACTGCTTAATCTCAAACGCTTTCGGTCTCACAAAGTTTCTGTCAAATGCAAATTTGATCGTATCTTTCCTCAAAACATTAACCGTATTCATTCTGCCTTCAAATAAATGCTACACAAGTCGCAAGAACGAAAGAAGCGATACAAAACAGACCTTGTACCAGCGACACAGCTGTTGTTTACACCAAAGCGCAGCGCTGCCGCCACACGTCCGTCCCGCACCGTGGCTGCGACTCGAATGAATTTCTGCTCGTTTTTACGCAAAATCACACGCAGCCGGTAGGATTCGAACCTACGCTCCCAGAGGGAATCTGATTTCGAGTCAGACGCCTTAACCACTCGGCCACGACTGCCACTAGCGGACGATCCTCCCGACACATGCAACTGCTACTGTTTAAAGCTCTGCAGTGCCAGGAAACGGCGTAGCAGCATTCTTTTCCGTAGTGCTTACACCGCTACGAGACGTGCGGCTACCAAGGTATTAAAATTTCCGCCCGAACAGGGACTTGAACCCTGGACCCTTAGGTTAAAAGCCTAATGCTCTACCGACTGAGCTATCCGGGCTCACATTACCTTAACACCCCTCCCTCTAGGCATACTGACACATTGCCTCATGTCCTTTACTGTTGGGTAGTCGTTGCGTGGAGCTGTTACTGTTTAAACGTCGTCTGACTGCTGTCTAAAAACTCATCACGCTATCCTCGTAACAGCCTATCGAAGAAAGCTGACACACGATGCAAAGTGAAATTGCAGCATTTTGTACGTCTCAGCAGAGGAGCTACGTGTTTTGTCGACACTCACTGGACAATTGTAAAATTCACAAGCGTCTCGAATGCAGTGTTTCCCACGTATTCGCTCATTTCACGGTTCCGTTTTAGATGTTCTTCACCTCTTGACACAAAAAAGAAACGCAGTCGGTAGGACTCGAACCTACGCTCCCAGAGGGAATCTGATTTCTAGTCAGACGCCTTAACCACTCGGCCACGACTGCCGGTCGCAGAAGCGTCTCTCGACAAGTGCAACTGCTCCTTTTCAAGCAATCTCACGTAAGAACACGACATGGCCTCACTCGTTTCTGTAGTGCTTCCGTTGCCAGCACATTAGCCGTTACGACAGTGTATCAATTTTCGCCTGGACGGGGGCTTGAACCCGGGACCCTTTGGTTGAAAGTCTAGCGCTCTACCGACTGAGCTGCCCGGTCCCTCGGCCGAGCATTGTGGTACATGCTGCATGGTGTTTGAGTGATTCGCGTGTCGTAATTACTGGCTTATGGCTCCAATGGCGACTTCACCGACTTCCCACTGACGCACCGCTGACGCTACTTTTCTGTCGTCTTAAACGATGGACATACTTGCAAGCAGCTGCGAGATCTTAAGAAAGGAAACGCTGCACCACTGCTTTTGCCACACTCGAATGAATTGAATTGCGATTCTTAAAAAGAAATGAATGCTCGCTCTGTCCAACACTTTGAAGCACATCTGCGTACTCACGAACACGGCGACGGCGCGACAAAATGACGGGGGCGCGTTCGTGGGCCTGCGACTGATTTCTGCAGTACTAGCGTCCGTGCGAGGTGAACCGAGAGCCGCAACAGACAGCGGCCGTCGCGAAACAGTATTCTTAAACATAAATTTCCGTCTTGTTGAGAATGGTGTCACTGGTTTGGATCCGCTTTCACCCACGCATGTCACATGTGGGCGAAAATTTCTGCTCGTTTTTACGCAAAATCACACGCAGCTGGTAGGATTCGAACCTACGCTCCCAGAGGGAATCTGATTTCGAGTCAGACGCCTTAACCACTCGGCCACGACTGCCACTAGCGGACGATCCTCCCGACACATGCAACTGCTACTGTTTAAAGCTCTGCAGTGCCAGGAAACGGCGTAGCAGCATTCTTTTCCGTAGTGCTTACACCGCTACGAGACGTGCGGCTACCAAGGTATTAAAATTTCCGCCCGAACAGGGACTTGAACCCTGGACCCTTAGGTTAAAAGCCTAATGCTCTACCGACTGAGCTATCCGGGCTCACATTACCTTAACACCCCTCCCTCTAGGCATACTGACACATTGCCTCATGTCCTTTACTGTTGGGTAGTCGTTGCGTGGAGCTGTTACTGTTTAAACGTCGTCTGACTGCTGTCTAAAAACTCATCACGCTATCCTCGTAACAGCCTATCGAAGAAAGCTGACACACGATGCAAAGTGAAATTGCAGCATTTTGTACGTCTCAGCAGAGGAGCTACGTGTTTTGTCGACACTCACTGGACAATTGTAAAATTCACAAGCGTCTCGAATGCAGTGTTTCCCACGTATTCGCTCATTTCACGGTTCCGTTTTAGATGTTCTTCACCTCTTGACACAAAAAAGAAACGCAGTCGGTAGGACTCGAACCTACGCTCCCAGAGGGAATCTGATTTCTAGTCAGACGCCTTAACCACTCGGCCACGACTGCCGGTCGCAGAAGCGTCTCTCGACAAGTGCAACTGCTCCTTTTCAAGCAATCTCACGTAAGAACACGACATGGCCTCACTCGTTTCTGTAGTGCTTCCGTTGCCAGCACATTAGCCGTTACGACAGTGTATCAATTTTCGCCTGGACGGGGGCTTGAACCCGGGACCCTTTGGTTGAAAGTCTAGCGCTCTACCGACTGAGCTGCCCGGTCCCTCGGCCGAGCATTGTGGTACATGCTGCATGGTGTTTGAGTGATTCGCGTGTCGTAATTACTGGCTTATGGCTCCAATGGCGACTTCACCGACTTCCCACTGACGCACCGCTGACGCTACTTTTCTGTCGTCTTAAACGATGGACATACTTGCAAGCAGCTGCGAGATCTTAAGAAAGGAAACGCTGCACCACTGCTTTTGCCACACTCGAATGAATTGAATTGCGATTCTTAAAAAGAAATGAATGCTCGCTCTGTCCAACACTTTGAAGCACATCTGCGTACTCACGAACACGGCGACGGCGCGACAAAATGACGGGGGCGCGTTCGTGGGCCTGCGACTGATTTCTGCAGTACTAGCGTCCGTGCGAGGTGAACCGAGAGCCGCAACAGACAGCGGCCGTCGCGAAACAGTATTCTTAAACATAAATTTCCGTCTTGTTGAGAATGGTGTCACTGGTTTGGATCCGCTTTCACCCACGCATGTCACATGTGGGCGAAAATTTCTGCTCGTTTTTACGCAAAATCACACGCAGCCGGTAGGATTCGAACCTACGCTCCCAGAGGGAATCTGATTTCGAGTCAGACGCCTTAACCACTCGGCCACGACTGCCACTAGCGGACGATCCTCCCGACACATGCAACTGCTACTGTTTAAAGCTCTGCAGTGCCAGGAAACGGCGTAGCAGCATTCTTTTCCGTAGTGCTTACACCGCTACGAGACGTGCGGCTACCAAGGTATTAAAATTTCCGCCCGAACAGGGACTTGAACCCTGGACCCTTAGGTTAAAAGCCTAATGCTCTACCGACTGAGCTATCCGGGCTCACATTACCTTAACACCCCTCCCTCTAGGCATACTGACACATTGCCTCATGTCCTTTACTGTTGGGTAGTCGTTGCGTGGAGCTGTTACTGTTTAAACGTCGTCTGACTGCTGTCTAAAAACTCATCACGCTATCCTCGTAACAGCCTATCGAAGAAAGCTGACACACGATGCAAAGTGAAATTGCAGCATTTTGTACGTCTCAGCAGAGGAGCTACGTGTTTTGTCGACACTCACTGGACAATTGTAAAATTCACAAGCGTCTCGAATGCAGTGTTTCCCACGTATTCGCTCATTTCACGGTTCCGTTTTAGATGTTCTTCACCTCTTGACACAAAAAAGAAACGCAGTCGGTAGGACTCGAACCTACGCTCCCAGAGGGAATCTGATTTCTAGTCAGACGCCTTAACCACTCGGCCACGACTGCCGGTCGCAGAAGCGTCTCTCGACAAGTGCAACTGCTCCTTTTCAAGCAATCTCACGTAAGAACACGACATGGCCTCACTCGTTTCTGTAGTGCTTCCGTTGCCAGCACATTAGCCGTTACGACAGTGTATCAATTTTCGCCTGGACGGGGGCTTGAACCCGGGACCCTTTGGTTGAAAGTCTAGCGCTCTACCGACTGAGCTGCCCGGTCCCTCGGCCGAGCATTGTGGTACATGCTGCATGGTGTTTGAGTGATTCGCGTGTCGTAATTACTGGCTTATGGCTCCAATGGCGACTTCACCGACTTCCCACTGACGCACCGCTGACGCTACTTTTCTGTCGTCTTAAACGATGGACATACTTGCAAGCAGCTGCGAGATCTTAAGAAAGGAAACGCTGCACCACTGCTTTTGCCACACTCGAATGAATTGAATTGCGATTCTTAAAAAGAAATGAATGCTCGCTCTGTCCAACACTTTGAAGCACATCTGCGTACTCACGAACACGGCGACGGCGCGACAAAATGACGGGGGCGCGTTCGTGGGCCTGCGACTGATTTCTGCAGTACTAGCGTCCGTGCGAGGTGAACCGAGAGCCGCAACAGACAGCGGCCGTCGCGAAACAGTATTCTTAAACATAAATTTCCGTCTTGTTGAGAATGGTGTCACTGGTTTGGATCCGCTTTCACCCACGCATGTCACATGTGGGCGAAAATTTCTGCTCGTTTTTACGCAAAATCACACGCAGCCGGTAGGATTCGAACCTACGCTCCCAGAGGGAATCTGATTTCGAGTCAGACGCCTTAACCACTCGGCCACGACTGCCACTAGCGGACGATCCTCCCGACACATGCAACTGCTACTGTTTAAAGCTCTGCAGTGCCAGGAAACGGCGTAGCAGCATTCTTTTCCGTAGTGCTTACACCGCTACGAGACGTGCGGCTACCAAGGTATTAAAATTTCCGCCCGAACAGGGACTTGAACCCTGGACCCTTAGGTTAAAAGCCTAATGCTCTACCGACTGAGCTATCCGGGCTCACATTACCTTAACACCCCTCCCTCTAGGCATACTGACACATTGCCTCATGTCCTTTACTGTTGGGTAGTCGTTGCGTGGAGCTGTTACTGTTTAAACGTCGTCTGACTGCTGTCTAAAAACTCATCACGCTATCCTCGTAACAGCCTATCGAAGAAAGCTGACACACGATGCAAAGTGAAATTGCAGCATTTTGTACGTCTCAGCAGAGGAGCTACGTGTTTTGTCGACACTCACTGGACAATTGTAAAATTCACAAGCGTCTCGAATGCAGTGTTTCCCACGTATTCGCTCATTTCACGGTTCCGTTTTAGATGTTCTTCACCTCTTGACACAAAAAAGAAACGCAGTCGGTAGGACTCGAACCTACGCTCCCAGAGGGAATCTGATTTCTAGTCAGACGCCTTAACCACTCGGCCACGACTGCCGGTCGCAGAAGCGTCTCTCGACAAGTGCAACTGCTCCTTTTCAAGCAATCTCACGTAAGAACACGACATGGCCTCACTCGTTTCTGTAGTGCTTCCGTTGCCAGCACATTAGCCGTTACGACAGTGTATCAATTTTCGCCTGGACGGGGGCTTGAACCCGGGACCCTTTGGTTGAAAGTCTAGCGCTCTACCGACTGAGCTGCCCGGTCCCTCGGCCGAGCATTGTGGTACATGCTGCATGGTGTTTGAGTGATTCGCGTGTCGTAATTACTGGCTTATGGCTCCAATGGCGACTTCACCGACTTCCCACTGACGCACCGCTGACGCTACTTTTCTGTCGTCTTAAACGATGGACATACTTGCAAGCAGCTGCGAGATCTTAAGAAAGGAAACGCTGCACCACTGCTTTTGCCACACTCGAATGAATTGAATTGCGATTCTTAAAAAGAAATGAATGCTCGCTCTGTCCAACACTTTGAAGCACATCTGCGTACTCACGAACACGGCGACGGCGCGACAAAATGACGGGGGCGCGTTCGTGGGCCTGCGACTGATTTCTGCAGTACTAGCGTCCGTGCGAGGTGAACCGAGAGCCGCAACAGACAGCGGCCGTCGCGAAACAGTATTCTTAAACATAAATTTCCGTCTTGTTGAGAATGGTGTCACTGGTTTGGATCCGCTTTCACCCACGCATGTCACATGTGGGCGAAAATTTCTGCTCGTTTTTACGCAAAATCACACGCAGCCGGTAGGATTCGAACCTACGCTCCCAGAGGGAATCTGATTTCGAGTCAGACGCCTTAACCACTCGGCCACGACTGCCACTAGCGGACGATCCTCCCGACACATGCAACTGCTACTGTTTAAAGCTCTGCAGTGCCAGGAAACGGCGTAGCAGCATTCTTTTCCGTAGTGCTTACACCGCTACGAGACGTGCGGCTACCAAGGTATTAAAATTTCCGCCCGAACAGGGACTTGAACCCTGGACCCTTAGGTTAAAAGCCTAATGCTCTACCGACTGAGCTATCCGGGCTCACATTACCTTAACACCCCTCCCTCTAGGCATACTGACACATTGCCTCATGTCCTTTACTGTTGGGTAGTCGTTGCGTGGAGCTGTTACTGTTTAAACGTCGTCTGACTGCTGTCTAAAAACTCATCACGCTATCCTCGTAACAGCCTATCGAAGAAAGCTGACACACGATGCAAAGTGAAATTGCAGCATTTTGTACGTCTCAGCAGAGGAGCTACGTGTTTTGTCGACACTCACTGGACAATTGTAAAATTCACAAGCGTCTCGAATGCAGTGTTTCCCACGTATTCGCTCATTTCACGGTTCCGTTTTAGATGTTCTTCACCTCTTGACACAAAAAAGAAACGCAGTCGGTAGGACTCGAACCTACGCTCCCAGAGGGAATCTGATTTCTAGTCAGACGCCTTAACCACTCGGCCACGACTGCCGGTCGCAGAAGCGTCTCTCGACAAGTGCAACTGCTCCTTTTCAAGCAATCTCACGTAAGAACACGACATGGCCTCACTCGTTTCTGTAGTGCTTCCGTTGCCAGCACATTAGCCGTTACGACAGTGTATCAATTTTCGCCTGGACGGGGGCTTGAACCCGGGACCCTTTGGTTGAAAGTCTAGCGCTCTACCGACTGAGCTGCCCGGTCCCTCGGCCGAGCATTGTGGTACATGCTGCATGGTGTTTGAGTGATTCGCGTGTCGTAATTACTGGCTTATGGCTCCAATGGCGACTTCACCGACTTCCCACTGACGCACCGCTGACGCTACTTTTCTGTCGTCTTAAACGATGGACATACTTGCAAGCAGCTGCGAGATCTTAAGAAAGGAAACGCTGCACCACTGCTTTTGCCACACTCGAATGAATTGAATTGCGATTCTTAAAAAGAAATGAATGCTCGCTCTGTCCAACACTTTGAAGCACATCTGCGTACTCACGAACACGGCGACGGCGCGACAAAATGACGGGGGCGCGTTCGTGGGCCTGCGACTGATTTCTGCAGTACTAGCGTCCGTGCGAGGTGAACCGAGAGCCGCAACAGACAGCGGCCGTCGCGAAACAGTATTCTTAAACATAAATTTCCGTCTTGTTGAGAATGGTGTCACTGGTTTGGATCCGCTTTCACCCACGCATGTCACATGTGGGCGAAAATTTCTGCTCGTTTTTACGCAAAATCACACGCAGCCGGTAGGATTCGAACCTACGCTCCCAGAGGGAATCTGATTTCGAGTCAGACGCCTTAACCACTCGGCCACGACTGCCACTAGCGGACGATCCTCCCGACACATGCAACTGCTACTGTTTAAAGCTCTGCAGTGCCAGGAAACGGCGTAGCAGCATTCTTTTCCGTAGTGCTTACACCGCTACGAGACGTGCGGCTACCAAGGTATTAAAATTTCCGCCCGAACAGGGACTTGAACCCTGGACCCTTAGGTTAAAAGCCTAATGCTCTACCGACTGAGCTATCCGGGCTCACATTACCTTAACACCCCTCCCTCTAGGCATACTGACACATTGCCTCATGTCCTTTACTGTTGGGTAGTCGTTGCGTGGAGCTGTTACTGTTTAAACGTCGTCTGACTGCTGTCTAAAAACTCATCACGCTATCCTCGTAACAGCCTATCGAAGAAAGCTGACACACGATGCAAAGTGAAATTGCAGCATTTTGTACGTCTCAGCAGAGGAGCTACGTGTTTTGTCGACACTCACTGGACAATTGTAAAATTCACAAGCGTCTCGAATGCAGTGTTTCCCACGTATTCGCTCATTTCACGGTTCCGTTTTAGATGTTCTTCACCTCTTGACACAAAAAAGAAACGCAGTCGGTAGGACTCGAACCTACGCTCCCAGAGGGAATCTGATTTCTAGTCAGACGCCTTAACCACTCGGCCACGACTGCCGGTCGCAGAAGCGTCTCTCGACAAGTGCAACTGCTCCTTTTCAAGCAATCTCACGTAAGAACACGACATGGCCTCACTCGTTTCTGTAGTGCTTCCGTTGCCAGCACATTAGCCGTTACGACAGTGTATCAATTTTCGCCTGGACGGGGGCTTGAACCCGGGACCCTTTGGTTGAAAGTCTAGCGCTCTACCGACTGAGCTGCCCGGTCCCTCGGCCGAGCATTGTGGTACATGCTGCATGGTGTTTGAGTGATTCGCGTGTCGTAATTACTGGCTTATGGCTCCAATGGCGACTTCACCGACTTCCCACTGACGCACCGCTGACGCTACTTTTCTGTCGTCTTAAACGATGGACATACTTGCAAGCAGCTGCGAGATCTTAAGAAAGGAAACGCTGCACCACTGCTTTTGCCACACTCGAATGAATTGAATTGCGATTCTTAAAAAGAAATGAATGCTCGCTCTGTCCAACACTTTGAAGCACATCTGCGTACTCACGAACACGGCGACGGCGCGACAAAATGACGGGGGCGCGTTCGTGGGCCTGCGACTGATTTCTGCCGTACTAGCGTCCGTGCGAGGTGAACCGAGAGCCGCAACAGACAGCGGCCGTCGCGAAACAGTATTCTTAAACATAAATTTCCGTCTTGTTGAGAATGGTGTCACTGGTTTGGATCCGCTTTCACCCACGCATGTCACATGTGGGCGAAAATTTCTGCTCGTTTTTACGCAAAATCACACGCAGCCGGTAGGATTCGAACCTACGCTCCCAGAGGGAATCTGATTTCGAGTCAGACGCCTTAACCACTCGGCCACGACTGCCACTAGCGGACGATCCTCCCGACACATGCAACTGCTACTGTTTAAAGCTCTGCAGTGCCAGGAAACGGCGTAGCAGCATTCTTTTCCGTAGTGCTTACACCGCTACGAGACGTGCGGCTACCAAGGTATTAAAATTTCCGCCCGAACAGGGACTTGAACCCTGGACCCTTAGGTTAAAAGCCTAATGCTCTACCGACTGAGCTATCCGGGCTCACATTACCTTAACACCCCTCCCTCTAGGCATACTGACACATTGCCTCATGTCCTTTACTGTTGGGTAGTCGTTGCGTGGAGCTGTTACTGTTTAAACGTCGTCTGACTGCTGTCTAAAAACTCATCACGCTATCCTCGTAACAGCCTATCGAAGAAAGCTGACACACGATGCAAAGTGAAATTGCAGCATTTTGTACGTCTCAGCAGAGGAGCTACGTGTTTTGTCGACACTCACTGGACAATTGTAAAATTCACAAGCGTCTCGAATGCAGTGTTTCCCACGTATTCGCTCATTTCACGGTTCCGTTTTAGATGTTCTTCACCTCTTGACACAAAAAAGAAACGCAGTCGGTAGGACTCGAACCTACGCTCCCAGAGGGAATCTGATTTCTAGTCAGACGCCTTAACCACTCGGCCACGACTGCCGGTCGCAGAAGCGTCTCTCGACAAGTGCAACTGCTCCTTTTCAAGCAATCTCACGTAAGAACACGACATGGCCTCACTCGTTTCTGTAGTGCTTCCGTTGCCAGCACATTAGCCGTTACGACAGTGTATCAATTTTCGCCTGGACGGGGGCTTGAACCCGGGACCCTTTGGTTGAAAGTCTAGCGCTCTACCGACTGAGCTGCCCGGTCCCTCGGCCGAGCATTGTGGTACATGCTGCATGGTGTTTGAGTGATTCGCGTGTCGTAATTACTGGCTTATGGCTCCAATGGCGACTTCACCGACTTCCCACTGACGCACCGCTGACGCTACTTTTCTGTCGTCTTAAACGATGGACATACTTGCAAGCAGCTGCGAGATCTTAAGAAAGGAAACGCTGCACCACTGCTTTTGCCACACTCGAATGAATTGAATTGCGATTCTTAAAAAGAAATGAATGCTCGCTCTGTCCAACACTTTGAAGCACATCTGCGTACTCACGAACACGGCGACGGCGCGACAAAATGACGGGGGCGCGTTCGTGGGCCTGCGACTGATTTCTGCAGTACTAGCGTCCGTGCGAGGTGAACCGAGAGCCGCAACAGACAGCGGCCGTCGCGAAACAGTATTCTTAAACATAAATTTCCGTCTTGTTGAGAATGGTGTCACTGGTTTGGATCCGCTTTCACCCACGCATGTCACATGTGGGCGAAAATTTCTGCTCGTTTTTACGCAAAATCACACGCAGCCGGTAGGATTCGAACCTACGCTCCCAGAGGGAATCTGATTTCGAGTCAGACGCCTTAACCACTCGGCCACGACTGCCACTAGCGGACGATCCTCCCGACACATGCAACTGCTACTGTTTAAAGCTCTGCAGTGCCAGGAAACGGCGTAGCAGCATTCTTTTCCGTAGTGCTTACACCGCTACGAGACGTGCGGCTACCAAGGTATTAAAATTTCCGCCCGAACAGGGACTTGAACCCTGGACCCTTAGGTTAAAAGCCTAATGCTCTACCGACTGAGCTATCCGGGCTCACATTACCTTAACACCCCTCCCTCTAGGCATACTGACACATTGCCTCATGTCCTTTACTGTTGGGTAGTCGTTGCGTGGAGCTGTTACTGTTTAAACGTCGTCTGACTGCTGTCTAAAAACTCATCACGCTATCCTCGTAACAGCCTATCGAAGAAAGCTGACACACGATGCAAAGTGAAATTGCAGCATTTTGTACGTCTCAGCAGAGGAGCTACGTGTTTTGTCGACACTCACTGGACAATTGTAAAATTCACAAGCGTCTCGAATGCAGTGTTTCCCACGTATTCGCTCATTTCACGGTTCCGTTTTAGATGTTCTTCACCTCTTGACACAAAAAAGAAACGCAGTCGGTAGGACTCGAACCTACGCTCCCAGAGGGAATCTGATTTCTAGTCAGACGCCTTAACCACTCGGCCACGACTGCCGGTCGCAGAAGCGTCTCTCGACAAGTGCAACTGCTCCTTTTCAAGCAATCTCACGTAAGAACACGACATGGCCTCACTCGTTTCTGTAGTGCTTCCGTTGCCAGCACATTAGCCGTTACGACAGTGTATCAATTTTCGCCTGGACGGGGGCTTGAACCCGGGACCCTTTGGTTGAAAGTCTAGCGCTCTACCGACTGAGCTGCCCGGTCCCTCGGCCGAGCATTGTGGTACATGCTGCATGGTGTTTGAGTGATTCGCGTGTCGTAATTACTGGCTTATGGCTCCAATGGCGACTTCACCGACTTCCCACTGACGCACCGCTGACGCTACTTTTCTGTCGTCTTAAACGATGGACATACTTGCAAGCAGCTGCGAGATCTTAAGAAAGGAAACGCTGCACCACTGCTTTTGCCACACTCGAATGAATTGAATTGCGATTCTTAAAAAGAAATGAATGCTCGCTCTGTCCAACACTTTGAAGCACATCTGCGTACTCACGAACACGGCGACGGCGCGACAAAATGACGGGGGCGCGTTCGTGGGCCTGCGACTGATTTCTGCAGTACTAGCGTCCGTGCGAGGTGAACCGAGAGCCGCAACAGACAGCGGCCGTCGCGAAACAGTATTCTTAAACATAAATTTCCGTCTTGTTGAGAATGGTGTCACTGGTTTGGATCCGCTTTCACCCACGCATGTCACATGTGGGCGAAAATTTCTGCTCGTTTTTACGCAAAATCACACGCAGCCGGTAGGATTCGAACCTACGCTCCCAGAGGGAATCTGATTTCGAGTCAGACGCCTTAACCACTCGGCCACGACTGCCACTAGCGGACGATCCTCCCGACACATGCAACTGCTACTGTTTAAAGCTCTGCAGTGCCAGGAAACGGCGTAGCAGCATTCTTTTCCGTAGTGCTTACACCGCTACGAGACGTGCGGCTACCAAGGTATTAAAATTTCCGCCCGAACAGGGACTTGAACCCTGGACCCTTAGGTTAAAAGCCTAATGCTCTACCGACTGAGCTATCCGGGCTCACATTACCTTAACACCCCTCCCTCTAGGCATACTGACACATTGCCTCATGTCCTTTACTGTTGGGTAGTCGTTGCGTGGAGCTGTTACTGTTTAAACGTCGTCTGACTGCTGTCTAAAAACTCATCACGCTATCCTCGTAACAGCCTATCGAAGAAAGCTGACACACGATGCAAAGTGAAATTGCAGCATTTTGTACGTCTCAGCAGAGGAGCTACGTGTTTTGTCGACACTCACTGGACAATTGTAAAATTCACAAGCGTCTCGAATGCAGTGTTTCCCACGTATTCGCTCATTTCACGGTTCCGTTTTAGATGTTCTTCACCTCTTGACACAAAAAAGAAACGCAGTCGGTAGGACTCGAACCTACGCTCCCAGAGGGAATCTGATTTCTAGTCAGACGCCTTAACCACTCGGCCACGACTGCCGGTCGCAGAAGCGTCTCTCGACAAGTGCAACTGCTCCTTTTCAAGCAATCTCACGTAAGAACACGACATGGCCTCACTCGTTTCTGTAGTGCTTCCGTTGCCAGCACATTAGCCGTTACGACAGTGTATCAATTTTCGCCTGGACGGGGGCTTGAACCCGGGACCCTTTGGTTGAAAGTCTAGCGCTCTACCGACTGAGCTGCCCGGTCCCTCGGCCGAGCATTGTGGTACATGCTGCATGGTGTTTGAGTGATTCGCGTGTCGTAATTACTGGCTTATGGCTCCAATGGCGACTTCACCGACTTCCCACTGACGCACCGCTGACGCTACTTTTCTGTCGTCTTAAACGATGGACATACTTGCAAGCAGCTGCGAGATCTTAAGAAAGGAAACGCTGCACCACTGCTTTTGCCACACTCGAATGAATTGAATTGCGATTCTTAAAAAGAAATGAATGCTCGCTCTGTCCAACACTTTGAAGCACATCTGCGTACTCACGAACACGGCGACGGCGCGACAAAATGACGGGGGCGCGTTCGTGGGCCTGCGACTGATTTCTGCAGTACTAGCGTCCGTGCGAGGTGAACCGAGAGCCGCAACAGACAGCGGCCGTCGCGAAACAGTATTCTTAAACATAAATTTCCGTCTTGTTGAGAATGGTGTCACTGGTTTGGATCCGCTTTCACCCACGCATGTCACATGTGGGCGAAAATTTCTGCTCGTTTTTACGCAAAATCACACGCAGCCGGTAGGATTCGAACCTACGCTCCCAGAGGGAATCTGATTTCGAGTCAGACGCCTTAACCACTCGGCCACGACTGCCACTAGCGGACGATCCTCCCGACACATGCAACTGCTACTGTTTAAAGCTCTGCAGTGCCAGGAAACGGCGTAGCAGCATTCTTTTCCGTAGTGCTTACACCGCTACGAGACGTGCGGCTACCAAGGTATTAAAATTTCCGCCCGAACAGGGACTTGAACCCTGGACCCTTAGGTTAAAAGCCTAATGCTCTACCGACTGAGCTATCCGGGCTCACATTACCTTAACACCCCTCCCTCTAGGCATACTGACACATTGCCTCATGTCCTTTACTGTTGGGTAGTCGTTGCGTGGAGCTGTTACTGTTTAAACGTCGTCTGACTGCTGTCTAAAAACTCATCACGCTATCCTCGTAACAGCCTATCGAAGAAAGCTGACACACGATGCAAAGTGAAATTGCAGCATTTTGTACGTCTCAGCAGAGGAGCTACGTGTTTTGTCGACACTCACTGGACAATTGTAAAATTCACAAGCGTCTCGAATGCAGTGTTTCCCACGTATTCGCTCATTTCACGGTTCCGTTTTAGATGTTCTTCACCTCTTGACACAAAAAAGAAACGCAGTCGGTAGGACTCGAACCTACGCTCCCAGAGGGAATCTGATTTCTAGTCAGACGCCTTAACCACTCGGCCACGACTGCCGGTCGCAGAAGCGTCTCTCGACAAGTGCAACTGCTCCTTTTCAAGCAATCTCACGTAAGAACACGACATGGCCTCACTCGTTTCTGTAGTGCTTCCGTTGCCAGCACATTAGCCGTTACGACAGTGTATCAATTTTCGCCTGGACGGGGGCTTGAACCCGGGACCCTTTGGTTGAAAGTCTAGCGCTCTACCGACTGAGCTGCCCGGTCCCTCGGCCGAGCATTGTGGTACATGCTGCATGGTGTTTGAGTGATTCGCGTGTCGTAATTACTGGCTTATGGCTCCAATGGCGACTTCACCGACTTCCCACTGACGCACCGCTGACGCTACTTTTCTGTCGTCTTAAACGATGGACATACTTGCAAGCAGCTGCGAGATCTTAAGAAAGGAAACGCTGCACCACTGCTTTTGCCACACTCGAATGAATTGAATTGCGATTCTTAAAAAGAAATGAATGCTCGCTCTGTCCAACACTTTGAAGCACATCTGCGTACTCACGAACACGGCGACGGCGCGACAAAATGACGGGGGCGCGTTCGTGGGCCTGCGACTGATTTCTGCAGTACTAGCGTCCGTGCGAGGTGAACCGAGAGCCGCAACAGACAGCGGCCGTCGCGAAACAGTATTCTTAAACATAAATTTCCGTCTTGTTGAGAATGGTGTCACTGGTTTGGATCCGCTTTCACCCACGCATGTCACATGTGGGCGAAAATTTCTGCTCGTTTTTACGCAAAATCACACGCAGCCGGTAGGATTCGAACCTACGCTCCCAGAGGGAATCTGATTTCGAGTCAGACGCCTTAACCACTCGGCCACGACTGCCACTAGCGGACGATCCTCCCGACACATGCAACTGCTACTGTTTAAAGCTCTGCAGTGCCAGGAAACGGCGTAGCAGCATTCTTTTCCGTAGTGCTTACACCGCTACGAGACGTGCGGCTACCAAGGTATTAAAATTTCCGCCCGAACAGGGACTTGAACCCTGGACCCTTAGGTTAAAAGCCTAATGCTCTACCGACTGAGCTATCCGGGCTCACATTACCTTAACACCCCTCCCTCTAGGCATACTGACACATTGCCTCATGTCCTTTACTGTTGGGTAGTCGTTGCGTGGAGCTGTTACTGTTTAAACGTCGTCTGACTGCTGTCTAAAAACTCATCACGCTATCCTCGTAACAGCCTATCGAAGAAAGCTGACACACGATGCAAAGTGAAATTGCAGCATTTTGTACGTCTCAGCAGAGGAGCTACGTGTTTTGTCGACACTCACTGGACAATTGTAAAATTCACAAGCGTCTCGAATGCAGTGTTTCCCACGTATTCGCTCATTTCACGGTTCCGTTTTAGATGTTCTTCACCTCTTGACACAAAAAAGAAACGCAGTCGGTAGGACTCGAACCTACGCTCCCAGAGGGAATCTGATTTCTAGTCAGACGCCTTAACCACTCGGCCACGACTGCCGGTCGCAGAAGCGTCTCTCGACAAGTGCAACTGCTCCTTTTCAAGCAATCTCACGTAAGAACACGACATGGCCTCACTCGTTTCTGTAGTGCTTCCGTTGCCAGCACATTAGCCGTTACGACAGTGTATCAATTTTCGCCTGGACGGGGGCTTGAACCCGGGACCCTTTGGTTGAAAGTCTAGCGCTCTACCGACTGAGCTGCCCGGTCCCTCGGCCGAGCATTGTGGTACATGCTGCATGGTGTTTGAGTGATTCGCGTGTCGTAATTACTGGCTTATGGCTCCAATGGCGACTTCACCGACTTCCCACTGACGCACCGCTGACGCTACTTTTCTGTCGTCTTAAACGATGGACATACTTGCAAGCAGCTGCGAGATCTTAAGAAAGGAAACGCTGCACCACTGCTTTTGCCACACTCGAATGAATTGAATTGCGATTCTTAAAAAGAAATGAATGCTCGCTCTGTCCAACACTTTGAAGCACATCTGCGTACTCACGAACACGGCGACGGCGCGACAAAATGACGGGGGCGCGTTCGTGGGCCTGCGACTGATTTCTGCAGTACTAGCGTCCGTGCGAGGTGAACCGAGAGCCGCAACAGACAGCGGCCGTCGCGAAACAGTATTCTTAAACATAAATTTCCGTCTTGTTGAGAATGGTGTCACTGGTTTGGATCCGCTTTCACCCACGCATGTCACATGTGGGCGAAAATTTCTGCTCGTTTTTACGCAAAATCACACGCAGCCGGTAGGATTCGAACCTACGCTCCCAGAGGGAATCTGATTTCGAGTCAGACGCCTTAACCACTCGGCCACGACTGCCACTAGCGGACGATCCTCCCGACACATGCAACTGCTACTGTTTAAAGCTCTGCAGTGCCAGGAAACGGCGTAGCAGCATTCTTTTCCGTAGTGCTTACACCGCTACGAGACGTGCGGCTACCAAGGTATTAAAATTTCCGCCCGAACAGGGACTTGAACCCTGGACCCTTAGGTTAAAAGCCTAATGCTCTACCGACTGAGCTATCCGGGCTCACATTACCTTAACACCCCTCCCTCTAGGCATACTGACACATTGCCTCATGTCCTTTACTGTTGGGTAGTCGTTGCGTGGAGCTGTTACTGTTTAAACGTCGTCTGACTGCTGTCTAAAAACTCATCACGCTATCCTCGTAACAGCCTATCGAAGAAAGCTGACACACGATGCAAAGTGAAATTGCAGCATTTTGTACGTCTCAGCAGAGGAGCTACGTGTTTTGTCGACACTCACTGGACAATTGTAAAATTCACAAGCGTCTCGAATGCAGTGTTTCCCACGTATTCGCTCATTTCACGGTTCCGTTTTAGATGTTCTTCACCTCTTGACACAAAAAAGAAACGCAGTCGGTAGGACTCGAACCTACGCTCCCAGAGGGAATCTGATTTCTAGTCAGACGCCTTAACCACTCGGCCACGACTGCCGGTCGCAGAAGCGTCTCTCGACAAGTGCAACTGCTCCTTTTCAAGCAATCTCACGTAAGAACACGACATGGCCTCACTCGTTTCTGTAGTGCTTCCGTTGCCAGCACATTAGCCGTTACGACAGTGTATCAATTTTCGCCTGGACGGGGGCTTGAACCCGGGACCCTTTGGTTGAAAGTCTAGCGCTCTACCGACTGAGCTGCCCGGTCCCTCGGCCGAGCATTGTGGTACATGCTGCATGGTGTTTGAGTGATTCGCGTGTCGTAATTACTGGCTTATGGCTCCAATGGCGACTTCACCGACTTCCCACTGACGCACCGCTGACGCTACTTTTCTGTCGTCTTAAACGATGGACATACTTGCAAGCAGCTGCGAGATCTTAAGAAAGGAAACGCTGCACCACTGCTTTTGCCACACTCGAATGAATTGAATTGCGATTCTTAAAAAGAAATGAATGCTCGCTCTGTCCAACACTTTGAAGCACATCTGCGTACTCACGAACACGGCGACGGCGCGACAAAATGACGGGGGCGCGTTCGTGGGCCTGCGACTGATTTCTGCAGTACTAGCGTCCGTGCGAGGTGAACCGAGAGCCGCAACAGACAGCGGCCGTCGCGAAACAGTATTCTTAAACATAAATTTCCGTCTTGTTGAGAATGGTGTCACTGGTTTGGATCCGCTTTCACCCACGCATGTCACATGTGGGCGAAAATTTCTGCTCGTTTTTACGCAAAATCACACGCAGCCGGTAGGATTCGAACCTACGCTCCCAGAGGGAATCTGATTTCGAGTCAGACGCCTTAACCACTCGGCCACGACTGCCACTAGCGGACGATCCTCCCGACACATGCAACTGCTACTGTTTAAAGCTCTGCAGTGCCAGGAAACGGCGTAGCAGCATTCTTTTCCGTAGTGCTTACACCGCTACGAGACGTGCGGCTACCAAGGTATTAAAATTTCCGCCCGAACAGGGACTTGAACCCTGGACCCTTAGGTTAAAAGCCTAATGCTCTACCGACTGAGCTATCCGGGCTCACATTACCTTAACACCCCTCCCTCTAGGCATACTGACACATTGCCTCATGTCCTTTACTGTTGGGTAGTCGTTGCGTGGAGCTGTTACTGTTTAAACGTCGTCTGACTGCTGTCTAAAAACTCATCACGCTATCCTCGTAACAGCCTATCGAAGAAAGCTGACACACGATGCAAAGTGAAATTGCAGCATTTTGTACGTCTCAGCAGAGGAGCTACGTGTTTTGTCGACACTCACTGGACAATTGTAAAATTCACAAGCGTCTCGAATGCAGTGTTTCCCACGTATTCGCTCATTTCACGGTTCCGTTTTAGATGTTCTTCACCTCTTGACACAAAAAAGAAACGCAGTCGGTAGGACTCGAACCTACGCTCCCAGAGGGAATCTGATTTCTAGTCAGACGCCTTAACCACTCGGCCACGACTGCCGGTCGCAGAAGCGTCTCTCGACAAGTGCAACTGCTCCTTTTCAAGCAATCTCACGTAAGAACACGACATGGCCTCACTCGTTTCTGTAGTGCTTCCGTTGCCAGCACATTAGCCGTTACGACAGTGTATCAATTTTCGCCTGGACGGGGGCTTGAACCCGGGACCCTTTGGTTGAAAGTCTAGCGCTCTACCGACTGAGCTGCCCGGTCCCTCGGCCGAGCATTGTGGTACATGCTGCATGGTGTTTGAGTGATTCGCGTGTCGTAATTACTGGCTTATGGCTCCAATGGCGACTTCACCGACTTCCCACTGACGCACCGCTGACGCTACTTTTCTGTCGTCTTAAACGATGGACATACTTGCAAGCAGCTGCGAGATCTTAAGAAAGGAAACGCTGCACCACTGCTTTTGCCACACTCGAATGAATTGAATTGCGATTCTTAAAAAGAAATGAATGCTCGCTCTGTCCAACACTTTGAAGCACATCTGCGTACTCACGAACACGGCGACGGCGCGACAAAATGACGGGGGCGCGTTCGTGGGCCTGCGACTGATTTCTGCAGTACTAGCGTCCGTGCGAGGTGAACCGAGAGCCGCAACAGACAGCGGCCGTCGCGAAACAGTATTCTTAAACATAAATTTCCGTCTTGTTGAGAATGGTGTCACTGGTTTGGATCCGCTTTCACCCACGCATGTCACATGTGGGCGAAAATTTCTGCTCGTTTTTACGCAAAATCACACGCAGCCGGTAGGATTCGAACCTACGCTCCCAGAGGGAATCTGATTTCGAGTCAGACGCCTTAACCACTCGGCCACGACTGCCACTAGCGGACGATCCTCCCGACACATGCAACTGCTACTGTTTAAAGCTCTGCAGTGCCAGGAAACGGCGTAGCAGCATTCTTTTCCGTAGTGCTTACACCGCTACGAGACGTGCGGCTACCAAGGTATTAAAATTTCCGCCCGAACAGGGACTTGAACCCTGGACCCTTAGGTTAAAAGCCTAATGCTCTACCGACTGAGCTATCCGGGCTCACATTACCTTAACACCCCTCCCTCTAGGCATACTGACACATTGCTCATGTCCTT
>NW_026045760.1:0-57873 GCF_023898315.1 Schistocerca nitens
GGGAGCGCACTCGTGGGCCTGCGACGGCTTTCTGCAGTCCCAGCGTCAAGTGCGTGGTGAACCGGTAACCACAGGAAGCAGCGGCCGTCGCGGAACTCTGTATTCTTAAATTTTCGTCTTGTTGAGAGTGGCGTCATTGGCTTGCACCCGCGTTCATGCGTGTGAAAATATTTGCTCTTCTTTACGCAAAATCGCACGCAGCCGGTAGGACTCGAACCTACGCTCCCAGAGGGAATCTGATTTCGAGTCAGACGCCTTAACCACTCGGCCACGACTGCGCGGAGCGCAATCCTCTCCCGTCACATGCAACTGCCACCGTTTAAAGCACTGTGGTGGCAGGAAACGGCGTAGTTACATTCTCTTCCGTAGTGTTTCCGCCGCTACTAGACGAATCACTACCAAAGCATTAAAATTTCCGCCCAGACAGGGATTTGAACCCTGGACCCTTAGGTTAAAAGCCTAATGCTCTACCGGCTGAGCTACCCGGGCTCACAAGGACGTTAGCAAACCTTCCACGATGCACAACTATACATTGGCTCATGTCCTTTACTGTTGTGCAATCGCTGCAACTAATAAAACGTCGCCTGGATGCTGTCTACAAACTTATCGTGCTAAGCTCGTAACAGACTATCAAAGAATACTGACACACGACGCAAAAACAAATTGCAGCAGTCGTTACGTCTCATGCGTTGGAGCAGAGGATTTACGTGTTTTGTTGACACTCACTGGGCAACTCGAAAATTCACAAGCATTTTGAATGCAATGTTTCCCACGCTTTCGCTCATTTCACAGTTCCGTTGGAGACGTTCTTCACGTCCTGACACAAAAAAGGGAACGCAGTCGGTAGGACATTTTTTTTTTTTATTTTCTTGCTTCCCAGGCAGTTGCCTACTGTGTTCCTCTTATGGCATGCACTAGACAACCAGAACAGCTACAGGAGGGAGTCACTTTTGTTCTCGGCGGTAGTTACATTATCACAAACTCAGAGCAATTCCATTGGCGTCAGCTTCAAAACGAATGCATGCCGAAACCCGGGATCGAACCAGGGACCTTTAGATCTTCAGTCTAACGCTCTCCCAACTGAGCTATTTCGGCTGACGTGGAACGTCTCTGTTTTGTACGTCTTCGTTAACCTCTGCCTCGTCGCCAATTTCACAGTCGTCTTCGTCTGATAAGACACAGGGACGCTGAAAGGCGAGCAGCAGATGCAGTGAAGCACCACACACATTTCTTCTGCTTCAATCATCGTAACAAGCAAACACGTCGACTCGATTCATGTAATATTGACTTCGCTGACGCTAGAAAACCGGTGCTATATCGATGCCACGTGCAACTCGTGTGCAGAGAACGAGACACAAGAAGGAGTGAGCCTCTCCACCGTGTGAGAGGCAGTATCTAGCAGATACACACGGTAAAACATTTGACTTGCGCTAGCTCATAAATTGCTGCACGTCATCGTCTGCAAGCTAAAATGGACACATCTGCACTGCCCAGAGAGGCGACACTTGCACTGACACCTGGTGGACGGCTGCGAGACGAGGAGATGAGCTGTGGCTTCTGGGCGCGACTTTAGCGCTGCACCCTGTAGCCAAGAACACTGCACATTGCTGGCGACCCACGTGTTTAGTAGTGACGCAACCGCTAGGATGCAGCTGAACGTCCATCTTCTGTGAGCGAGAAAATTTTCGCAGTCGGCAGGACTCGAACCTGCGCTCCCAGAGGGAATCTGATTTCAAGTCAGACGCCTTAACCACTCGGCCACGACTGCCGGTGGCAAAAGCGTCTTCCGACAAGTGAAAGTGCCACCTTGAGAAGCAATCCGATGGCAGAAAGCGGCTTGGCCTCACTCTTTTCTCTAGTGTTTCCATGGCCAGCACATTAGCCGTTACGAAAGTGTATTAATTTTCGCCCAGGCAGAGGCTTGGACCCAACACCCTTTGGTTGAAAACCTAACGCTCTACCGACTGAGCTATCGTACAGCTGCGTGATGAGCGAGTGATTCACATGTCGTAATTACTGGCTTATGGCTCCAATGGCGACTTCACCGACTTCCCACTGACGCACCGCTGACGCTAGTTTTCTGTCGTCTTAAGCGGTGGACATACTTGCAAGTAGCTGCGAGATCTTAAGAAAAGAAACGCTGCACCATTGCTTTTGCCGCACTCGAATGACTGAATTACGATTCTTAAAAAGAAATGAATGTTCGCTCTGTCCAAAACTTCCAAGCACATGTGTGTACTCACAAACTCGGCGTCGGCGCGAGAAAATGACGGGAGCGCACTCGTGGGCCTGCGACGGCTTTCTGCAGTCCCAGCGTCAGTGCGTGGTGAACCGGTAACCACAGGAAGCAGCGGCCGTCGCGGAACTCTGTATTCTTAAATTTTCGTCTTGTTGAGAGTGGCGTCATTGGCTTGCACCCGCGTTCATGCGTGTGAAAATATTTGCTCTTCTTTACGCAAAATCGCACGCAGCCGGTAGGACTCGAACCTACGCTCCCAGAGGGAATCTGATTTCGAGTCAGACGCCTTAACCACTCGGCCACGACTGCGCGGAGCGCAATCCTCTCCCGTCACATGCAACTGCCACCGTTTAAAGCACTGTGGTGGCAGGAAACGGCGTAGTTACATTCTCTTCCGTAGTGTTTCCGCCGCTACTAGACGAATCACTACCAAAGCATTAAAATTTCCGCCCAGACAGGGATTTGAACCCTGGACCCTTAGGTTAAAAGCCTAATGCTCTACCGGCTGAGCTACCCGGGCTCACAGGACGTTAGCAAACCTTCCACGATGCACAACTATACATTGGCTCATGTCCTTTACTGTTGTGCAATCGCTGCAACTAATAAAACGTCGCCTGGATGCTGTCTACAAACTTATCGTGCTAAGCTCGTAACAGACTATCAAAGAATACTGACACACGACGCAAAAACAAATTGCAGCAGTCGTTACGTCTCATGCGTTGGAGCAGAGGATTTACGTGTTTTGTTGACACTCACTGGGCAACTCGAAAATTCACAAGCATTTTGAATGCAATGTTTCCCACGCTTTCGCTCATTTCACAGTTCCGTTGGAGACGTTCTTCACGTCCTGACACAAAAAAGGGAACGCAGTCGGTAGGACATTTTTTTTTTTTATTTTCTTGCTTCCCAGGCAGTTGCCTACTGTGTTCCTCTTATGGCATGCACTAGACAACCAGAACAGCTACAGGAGGGAGTCACTTTTGTTCTCGGCGGTAGTTACATTATCACAAACTCAGAGCAATTCCATTGGCGTCAGCTTCAAAACGAATGCATGCCGAAACCCGGGATCGAACCAGGGACCTTTAGATCTTCAGTCTAACGCTCTCCCAACTGAGCTATTTCGGCTGACGTGGAACGTCTCTGTTTTGTACGTCTTCGTTAACCTCTGCCTCGTCGCCAATTTCACAGTCGTCTTCGTCTGATAAGACACAGGGACGCTGAAAGGCGAGCAGCAGATGCAGTGAAGCACCACACACATTTCTTCTGCTTCAATCATCGTAACAAGCAAACACGTCGACTCGATTCATGTAATATTGACTTCGCTGACGCTAGAAAACCGGTGCTATATCGATGCCACGTGCAACTCGTGTGCAGAGAACGAGACACAAGAAGGAGTGAGCCTCTCCACCGTGTGAGAGGCAGTATCTAGCAGATACACACGGTAAAACATTTGACTTGCGCTAGCTCATAAATTGCTGCACGTCATCGTCTGCAAGCTAAAATGGACACATCTGCACTGCCCAGAGAGGCGACACTTGCACTGACACCTGGTGGACGGCTGCGAGACGAGGAGATGAGCTGTGGCTTCTGGGCGCGACTTTAGCGCTGCACCCTGTAGCCAAGAACACTGCACATTGCTGGCGACCCACGTGTTTAGTAGTGACGCAACCGCTAGGATGCAGCTGAACGTCCATCTTCTGTGAGCGAGAAAATTTTCGCAGTCGGCAGGACTCGAACCTGCGCTCCCAGAGGGAATCTGATTTCAAGTCAGACGCCTTAACCACTCGGCCACGACTGCCGGTGGCAAAAGCGTCTTCCGACAAGTGAAAGTGCCACCTTGAGAAGCAATCCGATGGCAGAAAGCGGCTTGGCCTCACTCTTTTCTCTAGTGTTTCCATGGCCAGCACATTAGCCGTTACGAAAGTGTATTAATTTTCGCCCAGGCAGAGGCTTGGACCCAACACCCTTTGGTTGAAAACCTAACGCTCTACCGACTGAGCTATCGTACAGCTGCGTGATGAGCGAGTGATTCACATGTCGTAATTACTGGCTTATGGCTCCAATGGCGACTTCACCGACTTCCCACTGACGCACCGCTGACGCTAGTTTTCTGTCGTCTTAAGCGGTGGACATACTTGCAAGTAGCTGCGAGATCTTAAGAAAAGAAACGCTGCACCATTGCTTTTGCCGCACTCGAATGACTGAATTACGATTCTTAAAAAGAAATGAATGTTCGCTCTGTCCAAAACTTCCAAGCACATGTGTGTACTCACAAACTCGGCGTCGGCGCGAGAAAATGACGGGAGCGCACTCGTGGGCCTGCGACGGCTTTCTGCAGTCCCAGCGTCAGTGCGTGGTGAACCGGTAACCACAGGAAGCAGCGGCCGTCGCGGAACTCTGTATTCTTAAATTTTCGTCTTGTTGAGAGTGGCGTCATTGGCTTGCACCCGCGTTCATGCGTGTGAAAATATTTGCTCTTCTTTACGCAAAATCGCACGCAGCCGGTAGGACTCGAACCTACGCTCCCAGAGGGAATCTGATTTCGAGTCAGACGCCTTAACCACTCGGCCACGACTGCGCGGAGCGCAATCCTCTCCCGTCACATGCAACTGCCACCGTTTAAAGCACTGTGGTGGCAGGAAACGGCGTAGTTACATTCTCTTCCGTAGTGTTTCCGCCGCTACTAGACGAATCACTACCAAAGCATTAAAATTTCCGCCCAGACAGGGATTTGAACCCTGGACCCTTAGGTTAAAAGCCTAATGCTCTACCGGCTGAGCTACCCGGGCTCACAGGACGTTAGCAAACCTTCCACGATGCACAACTATACATTGGCTCATGTCCTTTACTGTTGTGCAATCGCTGCAACTAATAAAACGTCGCCTGGATGCTGTCTACAAACTTATCGTGCTAAGCTCGTAACAGACTATCAAAGAATACTGACACACGACGCAAAAACAAATTGCAGCAGTCGTTACGTCTCATGCGTTGGAGCAGAGGATTTACGTGTTTTGTTGACACTCACTGGGCAACTCGAAAATTCACAAGCATTTTGAATGCAATGTTTCCCACGCTTTCGCTCATTTCACAGTTCCGTTGGAGACGTTCTTCACGTCCTGACACAAAAAAGGGAACGCAGTCGGTAGGACATTTTTTTTTTTTATTTTCTTGCTTCCCAGGCAGTTGCCTACTGTGTTCCTCTTATGGCATGCACTAGACAACCAGAACAGCTACAGGAGGGAGTCACTTTTGTTCTCGGCGGTAGTTACATTATCACAAACTCAGAGCAATTCCATTGGCGTCAGCTTCAAAACGAATGCATGCCGAAACCCGGGATCGAACCAGGGACCTTTAGATCTTCAGTCTAACGCTCTCCCAACTGAGCTATTTCGGCTGACGTGGAACGTCTCTGTTTTGTACGTCTTCGTTAACCTCTGCCTCGTCGCCAATTTCACAGTCGTCTTCGTCTGATAAGACACAGGGACGCTGAAAGGCGAGCAGCAGATGCAGTGAAGCACCACACACATTTCTTCTGCTTCAATCATCGTAACAAGCAAACACGTCGACTCGATTCATGTAATATTGACTTCGCTGACGCTAGAAAACCGGTGCTATATCGATGCCACGTGCAACTCGTGTGCAGAGAACGAGACACAAGAAGGAGTGAGCCTCTCCACCGTGTGAGAGGCAGTATCTAGCAGATACACACGGTAAAACATTTGACTTGCGCTAGCTCATAAATTGCTGCACGTCATCGTCTGCAAGCTAAAATGGACACATCTGCACTGCCCAGAGAGGCGACACTTGCACTGACACCTGGTGGACGGCTGCGAGACGAGGAGATGAGCTGTGGCTTCTGGGCGCGACTTTAGCGCTGCACCCTGTAGCCAAGAACACTGCACATTGCTGGCGACCCACGTGTTTAGTAGTGACGCAACCGCTAGGATGCAGCTGAACGTCCATCTTCTGTGAGCGAGAAAATTTTCGCAGTCGGCAGGACTCGAACCTGCGCTCCCAGAGGGAATCTGATTTCAAGTCAGACGCCTTAACCACTCGGCCACGACTGCCGGTGGCAAAAGCGTCTTCCGACAAGTGAAAGTGCCACCTTGAGAAGCAATCCGATGGCAGAAAGCGGCTTGGCCTCACTCTTTTCTCTAGTGTTTCCATGGCCAGCACATTAGCCGTTACGAAAGTGTATTAATTTTCGCCCAGGCAGAGGCTTGGACCCAACACCCTTTGGTTGAAAACCTAACGCTCTACCGACTGAGCTATCGTACAGCTGCGTGATGAGCGAGTGATTCACATGTCGTAATTACTGGCTTATGGCTCCAATGGCGACTTCACCGACTTCCCACTGACGCACCGCTGACGCTAGTTTTCTGTCGTCTTAAGCGGTGGACATACTTGCAAGTAGCTGCGAGATCTTAAGAAAAGAAACGCTGCACCATTGCTTTTGCCGCACTCGAATGACTGAATTACGATTCTTAAAAAGAAATGAATGTTCGCTCTGTCCAAAACTTCCAAGCACATGTGTGTACTCACAAACTCGGCGTCGGCGCGAGAAAATGACGGGAGCGCACTCGTGGGCCTGCGACGGCTTTCTGCAGTCCCAGCGTCAGTGCGTGGTGAACCGGTAACCACAGGAAGCAGCGGCCGTCGCGGAACTCTGTATTCTTAAATTTTCGTCTTGTTGAGAGTGGCGTCATTGGCTTGCACCCGCGTTCATGCGTGTGAAAATATTTGCTCTTCTTTACGCAAAATCGCACGCAGCCGGTAGGACTCGAACCTACGCTCCCAGAGGGAATCTGATTTCGAGTCAGACGCCTTAACCACTCGGCCACGACTGCGCGGAGCGCAATCCTCTCCCGTCACATGCAACTGCCACCGTTTAAAGCACTGTGGTGGCAGGAAACGGCGTAGTTACATTCTCTTCCGTAGTGTTTCCGCCGCTACTAGACGAATCACTACCAAAGCATTAAAATTTCCGCCCAGACAGGGATTTGAACCCTGGACCCTTAGGTTAAAAGCCTAATGCTCTACCGGCTGAGCTACCCGGGCTCACAGGACGTTAGCAAACCTTCCACGATGCACAACTATACATTGGCTCATGTCCTTTACTGTTGTGCAATCGCTGCAACTAATAAAACGTCGCCTGGATGCTGTCTACAAACTTATCGTGCTAAGCTCGTAACAGACTATCAAAGAATACTGACACACGACGCAAAAACAAATTGCAGCAGTCGTTACGTCTCATGCGTTGGAGCAGAGGATTTACGTGTTTTGTTGACACTCACTGGGCAACTCGAAAATTCACAAGCATTTTGAATGCAATGTTTCCCACGCTTTCGCTCATTTCACAGTTCCGTTGGAGACGTTCTTCACGTCCTGACACAAAAAAGGGAACGCAGTCGGTAGGACATTTTTTTTTTTTATTTTCTTGCTTCCCAGGCAGTTGCCTACTGTGTTCCTCTTATGGCATGCACTAGACAACCAGAACAGCTACAGGAGGGAGTCACTTTTGTTCTCGGCGGTAGTTACATTATCACAAACTCAGAGCAATTCCATTGGCGTCAGCTTCAAAACGAATGCATGCCGAAACCCGGGATCGAACCAGGGACCTTTAGATCTTCAGTCTAACGCTCTCCCAACTGAGCTATTTCGGCTGACGTGGAACGTCTCTGTTTTGTACGTCTTCGTTAACCTCTGCCTCGTCGCCAATTTCACAGTCGTCTTCGTCTGATAAGACACAGGGACGCTGAAAGGCGAGCAGCAGATGCAGTGAAGCACCACACACATTTCTTCTGCTTCAATCATCGTAACAAGCAAACACGTCGACTCGATTCATGTAATATTGACTTCGCTGACGCTAGAAAACCGGTGCTATATCGATGCCACGTGCAACTCGTGTGCAGAGAACGAGACACAAGAAGGAGTGAGCCTCTCCACCGTGTGAGAGGCAGTATCTAGCAGATACACACGGTAAAACATTTGACTTGCGCTAGCTCATAAATTGCTGCACGTCATCGTCTGCAAGCTAAAATGGACACATCTGCACTGCCCAGAGAGGCGACACTTGCACTGACACCTGGTGGACGGCTGCGAGACGAGGAGATGAGCTGTGGCTTCTGGGCGCGACTTTAGCGCTGCACCCTGTAGCCAAGAACACTGCACATTGCTGGCGACCCACGTGTTTAGTAGTGACGCAACCGCTAGGATGCAGCTGAACGTCCATCTTCTGTGAGCGAGAAAATTTTCGCAGTCGGCAGGACTCGAACCTGCGCTCCCAGAGGGAAATCTGATTTCAAGTCAGACGCCTTAACCACTCGGCCACGACTGCCGGTGGCAAAAGCGTCTTCCGACAAGTGAAAGTGCCACCTTGAGAAGCAATCCGATGGCAGAAAGCGGCTTGGCCTCACTCTTTTCTCTAGTGTTTCCATGGCCAGCACATTAGCCGTTACGAAAGTGTATTAATTTTCGCCCAGGCAGAGGCTTGGACCCAACACCCTTTGGTTGAAAACCTAACGCTCTACCGACTGAGCTATCGTACAGCTGCGTGATGAGCGAGTGATTCACATGTCGTAATTACTGGCTTATGGCTCCAATGGCGACTTCACCGACTTCCCACTGACGCACCGCTGACGCTAGTTTTCTGTCGTCTTAAGCGGTGGACATACTTGCAAGTAGCTGCGAGATCTTAAGAAAAGAAACGCTGCACCATTGCTTTTGCCGCACTCGAATGACTGAATTACGATTCTTAAAAAGAAATGAATGTTCGCTCTGTCCAAAACTTCCAAGCACATGTGTGTACTCACAAACTCGGCGTCGGCGCGAGAAAATGACGGGAGCGCACTCGTGGGCCTGCGACGGCTTTCTGCAGTCCCAGCGTCAGTGCGTGGTGAACCGGTAACCACAGGAAGCAGCGGCCGTCGCGGAACTCTGTATTCTTAAATTTTCGTCTTGTTGAGAGTGGCGTCATTGGCTTGCACCCGCGTTCATGCGTGTGAAAATATTTGCTCTTCTTTACGCAAAATCGCACGCAGCCGGTAGGACTCGAACCTACGCTCCCAGAGGGAATCTGATTTCGAGTCAGACGCCTTAACCACTCGGCCACGACTGCGCGGAGCGCAATCCTCTCCCGTCACATGCAACTGCCACCGTTTAAAGCACTGTGGTGGCAGGAAACGGCGTAGTTACATTCTCTTCCGTAGTGTTTCCGCCGCTACTAGACGAATCACTACCAAAGCATTAAAATTTCCGCCCAGACAGGGATTTGAACCCTGGACCCTTAGGTTAAAAGCCTAATGCTCTACCGGCTGAGCTACCCGGGCTCACAGGACGTTAGCAAACCTTCCACGATGCACAACTATACATTGGCTCATGTCCTTTACTGTTGTGCAATCGCTGCAACTAATAAAACGTCGCCTGGATGCTGTCTACAAACTTATCGTGCTAAGCTCGTAACAGACTATCAAAGAATACTGACACACGACGCAAAAACAAATTGCAGCAGTCGTTACGTCTCATGCGTTGGAGCAGAGGATTTACGTGTTTTGTTGACACTCACTGGGCAACTCGAAAATTCACAAGCATTTTGAATGCAATGTTTCCCACGCTTTCGCTCATTTCACAGTTCCGTTGGAGACGTTCTTCACGTCCTGACACAAAAAAGGGAACGCAGTCGGTAGGACATTTTTTTTTTTTATTTTCTTGCTTCCCAGGCAGTTGCCTACTGTGTTCCTCTTATGGCATGCACTAGACAACCAGAACAGCTACAGGAGGGAGTCACTTTTGTTCTCGGCGGTAGTTACATTATCACAAACTCAGAGCAATTCCATTGGCGTCAGCTTCAAAACGAATGCATGCCGAAACCCGGGATCGAACCAGGGACCTTTAGATCTTCAGTCTAACGCTCTCCCAACTGAGCTATTTCGGCTGACGTGGAACGTCTCTGTTTTGTACGTCTTCGTTAACCTCTGCCTCGTCGCCAATTTCACAGTCGTCTTCGTCTGATAAGACACAGGGACGCTGAAAGGCGAGCAGCAGATGCAGTGAAGCACCACACACATTTCTTCTGCTTCAATCATCGTAACAAGCAAACACGTCGACTCGATTCATGTAATATTGACTTCGCTGACGCTAGAAAACCGGTGCTATATCGATGCCACGTGCAACTCGTGTGCAGAGAACGAGACACAAGAAGGAGTGAGCCTCTCCACCGTGTGAGAGGCAGTATCTAGCAGATACACACGGTAAAACATTTGACTTGCGCTAGCTCATAAATTGCTGCACGTCATCGTCTGCAAGCTAAAATGGACACATCTGCACTGCCCAGAGAGGCGACACTTGCACTGACACCTGGTGGACGGCTGCGAGACGAGGAGATGAGCTGTGGCTTCTGGGCGCGACTTTAGCGCTGCACCCTGTAGCCAAGAACACTGCACATTGCTGGCGACCCACGTGTTTAGTAGTGACGCAACCGCTAGGATGCAGCTGAACGTCCATCTTCTGTGAGCGAGAAAATTTTCGCAGTCGGCAGGACTCGAACCTGCGCTCCCAGAGGGAATCTGATTTCAAGTCAGACGCCTTAACCACTCGGCCACGACTGCCGGTGGCAAAAGCGTCTTCCGACAAGTGAAAGTGCCACCTTGAGAAGCAATCCGATGGCAGAAAGCGGCTTGGCCTCACTCTTTTCTCTAGTGTTTCCATGGCCAGCACATTAGCCGTTACGAAAGTGTATTAATTTTCGCCCAGGCAGAGGCTTGGACCCAACACCCTTTGGTTGAAAACCTAACGCTCTACCGACTGAGCTATCGTACAGCTGCGTGATGAGCGAGTGATTCACATGTCGTAATTACTGGCTTATGGCTCCAATGGCGACTTCACCGACTTCCCACTGACGCACCGCTGACGCTAGTTTTCTGTCGTCTTAAGCGGTGGACATACTTGCAAGTAGCTGCGAGATCTTAAGAAAAGAAACGCTGCACCATTGCTTTTGCCGCACTCGAATGACTGAATTACGATTCTTAAAAAGAAATGAATGTTCGCTCTGTCCAAAACTTCCAAGCACATGTGTGTACTCACAAACTCGGCGTCGGCGCGAGAAAATGACGGGAGCGCACTCGTGGGCCTGCGACGGCTTTCTGCAGTCCCAGCGTCAGTGCGTGGTGAACCGGTAACCACAGGAAGCAGCGGCCGTCGCGGAACTCTGTATTCTTAAATTTTCGTCTTGTTGAGAGTGGCGTCATTGGCTTGCACCCGCGTTCATGCGTGTGAAAATATTTGCTCTTCTTTACGCAAAATCGCACGCAGCCGGTAGGACTCGAACCTACGCTCCCAGAGGGAATCTGATTTCGAGTCAGACGCCTTAACCACTCGGCCACGACTGCGCGGAGCGCAATCCTCTCCCGTCACATGCAACTGCCACCGTTTAAAGCACTGTGGTGGCAGGAAACGGCGTAGTTACATTCTCTTCCGTAGTGTTTCCGCCGCTACTAGACGAATCACTACCAAAGCATTAAAATTTCCGCCCAGACAGGGATTTGAACCCTGGACCCTTAGGTTAAAAGCCTAATGCTCTACCGGCTGAGCTACCCGGGCTCACAGGACGTTAGCAAACCTTCCACGATGCACAACTATACATTGGCTCATGTCCTTTACTGTTGTGCAATCGCTGCAACTAATAAAACGTCGCCTGGATGCTGTCTACAAACTTATCGTGCTAAGCTCGTAACAGACTATCAAAGAATACTGACACACGACGCAAAAACAAATTGCAGCAGTCGTTACGTCTCATGCGTTGGAGCAGAGGATTTACGTGTTTTGTTGACACTCACTGGGCAACTCGAAAATTCACAAGCATTTTGAATGCAATGTTTCCCACGCTTTCGCTCATTTCACAGTTCCGTTGGAGACGTTCTTCACGTCCTGACACAAAAAAGGGAACGCAGTCGGTAGGACATTTTTTTTTTTTATTTTCTTGCTTCCCAGGCAGTTGCCTACTGTGTTCCTCTTATGGCATGCACTAGACAACCAGAACAGCTACAGGAGGGAGTCACTTTTGTTCTCGGCGGTAGTTACATTATCACAAACTCAGAGCAATTCCATTGGCGTCAGCTTCAAAACGAATGCATGCCGAAACCCGGGATCGAACCAGGGACCTTTAGATCTTCAGTCTAACGCTCTCCCAACTGAGCTATTTCGGCTGACGTGGAACGTCTCTGTTTTGTACGTCTTCGTTAACCTCTGCCTCGTCGCCAATTTCACAGTCGTCTTCGTCTGATAAGACACAGGGACGCTGAAAGGCGAGCAGCAGATGCAGTGAAGCACCACACACATTTCTTCTGCTTCAATCATCGTAACAAGCAAACACGTCGACTCGATTCATGTAATATTGACTTCGCTGACGCTAGAAAACCGGTGCTATATCGATGCCACGTGCAACTCGTGTGCAGAGAACGAGACACAAGAAGGAGTGAGCCTCTCCACCGTGTGAGAGGCAGTATCTAGCAGATACACACGGTAAAACATTTGACTTGCGCTAGCTCATAAATTGCTGCACGTCATCGTCTGCAAGCTAAAATGGACACATCTGCACTGCCCAGAGAGGCGACACTTGCACTGACACCTGGTGGACGGCTGCGAGACGAGGAGATGAGCTGTGGCTTCTGGGCGCGACTTTAGCGCTGCACCCTGTAGCCAAGAACACTGCACATTGCTGGCGACCCACGTGTTTAGTAGTGACGCAACCGCTAGGATGCAGCTGAACGTCCATCTTCTGTGAGCGAGAAAATTTTCGCAGTCGGCAGGACTCGAACCTGCGCTCCCAGAGGGAATCTGATTTCAAGTCAGACGCCTTAACCACTCGGCCACGACTGCCGGTGGCAAAAGCGTCTTCCGACAAGTGAAAGTGCCACCTTGAGAAGCAATCCGATGGCAGAAAGCGGCTTGGCCTCACTCTTTTCTCTAGTGTTTCCATGGCCAGCACATTAGCCGTTACGAAAGTGTATTAATTTTCGCCCAGGCAGAGGCTTGGACCCAACACCCTTTGGTTGAAAACCTAACGCTCTACCGACTGAGCTATCGTACAGCTGCGTGATGAGCGAGTGATTCACATGTCGTAATTACTGGCTTATGGCTCCAATGGCGACTTCACCGACTTCCCACTGACGCACCGCTGACGCTAGTTTTCTGTCGTCTTAAGCGGTGGACATACTTGCAAGTAGCTGCGAGATCTTAAGAAAAGAAACGCTGCACCATTGCTTTTGCCGCACTCGAATGACTGAATTACGATTCTTAAAAAGAAATGAATGTTCGCTCTGTCCAAAACTTCCAAGCACATGTGTGTACTCACAAACTCGGCGTCGGCGCGAGAAAATGACGGGAGCGCACTCGTGGGCCTGCGACGGCTTTCTGCAGTCCCAGCGTCAGTGCGTGGTGAACCGGTAACCACAGGAAGCAGCGGCCGTCGCGGAACTCTGTATTCTTAAATTTTCGTCTTGTTGAGAGTGGCGTCATTGGCTTGCACCCGCGTTCATGCGTGTGAAAATATTTGCTCTTCTTTACGCAAAATCGCACGCAGCCGGTAGGACTCGAACCTACGCTCCCAGAGGGAATCTGATTTCGAGTCAGACGCCTTAACCACTCGGCCACGACTGCGCGGAGCGCAATCCTCTCCCGTCACATGCAACTGCCACCGTTTAAAGCACTGTGGTGGCAGGAAACGGCGTAGTTACATTCTCTTCCGTAGTGTTTCCGCCGCTACTAGACGAATCACTACCAAAGCATTAAAATTTCCGCCCAGACAGGGATTTGAACCCTGGACCCTTAGGTTAAAAGCCTAATGCTCTACCGGCTGAGCTACCCGGGCTCACAGGACGTTAGCAAACCTTCCACGATGCACAACTATACATTGGCTCATGTCCTTTACTGTTGTGCAATCGCTGCAACTAATAAAACGTCGCCTGGATGCTGTCTACAAACTTATCGTGCTAAGCTCGTAACAGACTATCAAAGAATACTGACACACGACGCAAAAACAAATTGCAGCAGTCGTTACGTCTCATGCGTTGGAGCAGAGGATTTACGTGTTTTGTTGACACTCACTGGGCAACTCGAAAATTCACAAGCATTTTGAATGCAATGTTTCCCACGCTTTCGCTCATTTCACAGTTCCGTTGGAGACGTTCTTCACGTCCTGACACAAAAAAGGGAACGCAGTCGGTAGGACATTTTTTTTTTTTATTTTCTTGCTTCCCAGGCAGTTGCCTACTGTGTTCCTCTTATGGCATGCACTAGACAACCAGAACAGCTACAGGAGGGAGTCACTTTTGTTCTCGGCGGTAGTTACATTATCACAAACTCAGAGCAATTCCATTGGCGTCAGCTTCAAAACGAATGCATGCCGAAACCCGGGATCGAACCAGGGACCTTTAGATCTTCAGTCTAACGCTCTCCCAACTGAGCTATTTCGGCTGACGTGGAACGTCTCTGTTTTGTACGTCTTCGTTAACCTCTGCCTCGTCGCCAATTTCACAGTCGTCTTCGTCTGATAAGACACAGGGACGCTGAAAGGCGAGCAGCAGATGCAGTGAAGCACCACACACATTTCTTCTGCTTCAATCATCGTAACAAGCAAACACGTCGACTCGATTCATGTAATATTGACTTCGCTGACGCTAGAAAACCGGTGCTATATCGATGCCACGTGCAACTCGTGTGCAGAGAACGAGACACAAGAAGGAGTGAGCCTCTCCACCGTGTGAGAGGCAGTATCTAGCAGATACACACGGTAAAACATTTGACTTGCGCTAGCTCATAAATTGCTGCACGTCATCGTCTGCAAGCTAAAATGGACACATCTGCACTGCCCAGAGAGGCGACACTTGCACTGACACCTGGTGGACGGCTGCGAGACGAGGAGATGAGCTGTGGCTTCTGGGCGCGACTTTAGCGCTGCACCCTGTAGCCAAGAACACTGCACATTGCTGGCGACCCACGTGTTTAGTAGTGACGCAACCGCTAGGATGCAGCTGAACGTCCATCTTCTGTGAGCGAGAAAATTTTCGCAGTCGGCAGGACTCGAACCTGCGCTCCCAGAGGGAATCTGATTTCAAGTCAGACGCCTTAACCACTCGGCCACGACTGCCGGTGGCAAAAGCGTCTTCCGACAAGTGAAAGTGCCACCTTGAGAAGCAATCCGATGGCAGAAAGCGGCTTGGCCTCACTCTTTTCTCTAGTGTTTCCATGGCCAGCACATTAGCCGTTACGAAAGTGTATTAATTTTCGCCCAGGCAGAGGCTTGGACCCAACACCCTTTGGTTGAAAACCTAACGCTCTACCGACTGAGCTATCGTACAGCTGCGTGATGAGCGAGTGATTCACATGTCGTAATTACTGGCTTATGGCTCCAATGGCGACTTCACCGACTTCCCACTGACGCACCGCTGACGCTAGTTTTCTGTCGTCTTAAGCGGTGGACATACTTGCAAGTAGCTGCGAGATCTTAAGAAAAGAAACGCTGCACCATTGCTTTTGCCGCACTCGAATGACTGAATTACGATTCTTAAAAAGAAATGAATGTTCGCTCTGTCCAAAACTTCCAAGCACATGTGTGTACTCACAAACTCGGCGTCGGCGCGAGAAAATGACGGGAGCGCACTCGTGGGCCTGCGACGGCTTTCTGCAGTCCCAGCGTCAGTGCGTGGTGAACCGGTAACCACAGGAAGCAGCGGCCGTCGCGGAACTCTGTATTCTTAAATTTTCGTCTTGTTGAGAGTGGCGTCATTGGCTTGCACCCGCGTTCATGCGTGTGAAAATATTTGCTCTTCTTTACGCAAAATCGCACGCAGCCGGTAGGACTCGAACCTACGCTCCCAGAGGGAATCTGATTTCGAGTCAGACGCCTTAACCACTCGGCCACGACTGCGCGGAGCGCAATCCTCTCCCGTCACATGCAACTGCCACCGTTTAAAGCACTGTGGTGGCAGGAAACGGCGTAGTTACATTCTCTTCCGTAGTGTTTCCGCCGCTACTAGACGAATCACTACCAAAGCATTAAAATTTCCGCCCAGACAGGGATTTGAACCCTGGACCCTTAGGTTAAAAGCCTAATGCTCTACCGGCTGAGCTACCCGGGCTCACAGGACGTTAGCAAACCTTCCACGATGCACAACTATACATTGGCTCATGTCCTTTACTGTTGTGCAATCGCTGCAACTAATAAAACGTCGCCTGGATGCTGTCTACAAACTTATCGTGCTAAGCTCGTAACAGACTATCAAAGAATACTGACACACGACGCAAAAACAAATTGCAGCAGTCGTTACGTCTCATGCGTTGGAGCAGAGGATTTACGTGTTTTGTTGACACTCACTGGGCAACTCGAAAATTCACAAGCATTTTGAATGCAATGTTTCCCACGCTTTCGCTCATTTCACAGTTCCGTTGGAGACGTTCTTCACGTCCTGACACAAAAAAGGGAACGCAGTCGGTAGGACATTTTTTTTTTTTATTTTCTTGCTTCCCAGGCAGTTGCCTACTGTGTTCCTCTTATGGCATGCACTAGACAACCAGAACAGCTACAGGAGGGAGTCACTTTTGTTCTCGGCGGTAGTTACATTATCACAAACTCAGAGCAATTCCATTGGCGTCAGCTTCAAAACGAATGCATGCCGAAACCCGGGATCGAACCAGGGACCTTTAGATCTTCAGTCTAACGCTCTCCCAACTGAGCTATTTCGGCTGACGTGGAACGTCTCTGTTTTGTACGTCTTCGTTAACCTCTGCCTCGTCGCCAATTTCACAGTCGTCTTCGTCTGATAAGACACAGGGACGCTGAAAGGCGAGCAGCAGATGCAGTGAAGCACCACACACATTTCTTCTGCTTCAATCATCGTAACAAGCAAACACGTCGACTCGATTCATGTAATATTGACTTCGCTGACGCTAGAAAACCGGTGCTATATCGATGCCACGTGCAACTCGTGTGCAGAGAACGAGACACAAGAAGGAGTGAGCCTCTCCACCGTGTGAGAGGCAGTATCTAGCAGATACACACGGTAAAACATTTGACTTGCGCTAGCTCATAAATTGCTGCACGTCATCGTCTGCAAGCTAAAATGGACACATCTGCACTGCCCAGAGAGGCGACACTTGCACTGACACCTGGTGGACGGCTGCGAGACGAGGAGATGAGCTGTGGCTTCTGGGCGCGACTTTAGCGCTGCACCCTGTAGCCAAGAACACTGCACATTGCTGGCGACCCACGTGTTTAGTAGTGACGCAACCGCTAGGATGCAGCTGAACGTCCATCTTCTGTGAGCGAGAAAATTTTCGCAGTCGGCAGGACTCGAACCTGCGCTCCCAGAGGGAATCTGATTTCAAGTCAGACGCCTTAACCACTCGGCCACGACTGCCGGTGGCAAAAGCGTCTTCCGACAAGTGAAAGTGCCACCTTGAGAAGCAATCCGATGGCAGAAAGCGGCTTGGCCTCACTCTGTTCTCTAGTGTTTCCATGGCCAGCACATTAGCCGTTACGAAAGTGTATTAATTTTCGCCCAGGCAGAGGCTTGGACCCAACACCCTTTGGTTGAAAACCTAACGCTCTACCGACTGAGCTATCGTACAGCTGCGTGATGAGCGAGTGATTCACATGTCGTAATTACTGGCTTATGGCTCCAATGGCGACTTCACCGACTTCCCACTGACGCACCGCTGACGCTAGTTTTCTGTCGTCTTAAGCGGTGGACATACTTGCAAGTAGCTGCGAGATCTTAAGAAAAGAAACGCTGCACCATTGCTTTTGCCGCACTCGAATGACTGAATTACGATTCTTAAAAAGAAATGAATGTTCGCTCTGTCCAAAACTTCCAAGCACATGTGTGTACTCACAAACTCGGCGTCGGCGCGAGAAAATGACGGGAGCGCACTCGTGGGCCTGCGACGGCTTTCTGCAGTCCCAGCGTCAGTGCGTGGTGAACCGGTAACCACAGGAAGCAGCGGCCGTCGCGGAACTCTGTATTCTTAAATTTTCGTCTTGTTGAGAGTGGCGTCATTGGCTTGCACCCGCGTTCATGCGTGTGAAAATATTTGCTCTTCTTTACGCAAAATCGCACGCAGCCGGTAGGACTCGAACCTACGCTCCCAGAGGGAATCTGATTTCGAGTCAGACGCCTTAACCACTCGGCCACGACTGCGCGGAGCGCAATCCTCTCCCGTCACATGCAACTGCCACCGTTTAAAGCACTGTGGTGGCAGGAAACGGCGTAGTTACATTCTCTTCCGTAGTGTTTCCGCCGCTACTAGACGAATCACTACCAAAGCATTAAAATTTCCGCCCAGACAGGGATTTGAACCCTGGACCCTTAGGTTAAAAGCCTAATGCTCTACCGGCTGAGCTACCCGGGCTCACAGGACGTTAGCAAACCTTCCACGATGCACAACTATACATTGGCTCATGTCCTTTACTGTTGTGCAATCGCTGCAACTAATAAAACGTCGCCTGGATGCTGTCTACAAACTTATCGTGCTAAGCTCGTAACAGACTATCAAAGAATACTGACACACGACGCAAAAACAAATTGCAGCAGTCGTTACGTCTCATGCGTTGGAGCAGAGGATTTACGTGTTTTGTTGACACTCACTGGGCAACTCGAAAATTCACAAGCATTTTGAATGCAATGTTTCCCACGCTTTCGCTCATTTCACAGTTCCGTTGGAGACGTTCTTCACGTCCTGACACAAAAAAGGGAACGCAGTCGGTAGGACATTTTTTTTTTTTATTTTCTTGCTTCCCAGGCAGTTGCCTACTGTGTTCCTCTTATGGCATGCACTAGACAACCAGAACAGCTACAGGAGGGAGTCACTTTTGTTCTCGGCGGTAGTTACATTATCACAAACTCAGAGCAATTCCATTGGCGTCAGCTTCAAAACGAATGCATGCCGAAACCCGGGATCGAACCAGGGACCTTTAGATCTTCAGTCTAACGCTCTCCCAACTGAGCTATTTCGGCTGACGTGGAACGTCTCTGTTTTGTACGTCTTCGTTAACCTCTGCCTCGTCGCCAATTTCACAGTCGTCTTCGTCTGATAAGACACAGGGACGCTGAAAGGCGAGCAGCAGATGCAGTGAAGCACCACACACATTTCTTCTGCTTCAATCATCGTAACAAGCAAACACGTCGACTCGATTCATGTAATATTGACTTCGCTGACGCTAGAAAACCGGTGCTATATCGATGCCACGTGCAACTCGTGTGCAGAGAACGAGACACAAGAAGGAGTGAGCCTCTCCACCGTGTGAGAGGCAGTATCTAGCAGATACACACGGTAAAACATTTGACTTGCGCTAGCTCATAAATTGCTGCACGTCATCGTCTGCAAGCTAAAATGGACACATCTGCACTGCCCAGAGAGGCGACACTTGCACTGACACCTGGTGGACGGCTGCGAGACGAGGAGATGAGCTGTGGCTTCTGGGCGCGACTTTAGCGCTGCACCCTGTAGCCAAGAACACTGCACATTGCTGGCGACCCACGTGTTTAGTAGTGACGCAACCGCTAGGATGCAGCTGAACGTCCATCTTCTGTGAGCGAGAAAATTTTCGCAGTCGGCAGGACTCGAACCTGCGCTCCCAGAGGGAATCTGATTTCAAGTCAGACGCCTTAACCACTCGGCCACGACTGCCGGTGGCAAAAGCGTCTTCCGACAAGTGAAAGTGCCACCTTGAGAAGCAATCCGATGGCAGAAAGCGGCTTGGCCTCACTCTTTTCTCTAGTGTTTCCATGGCCAGCACATTAGCCGTTACGAAAGTGTATTAATTTTCGCCCAGGCAGAGGCTTGGACCCAACACCCTTTGGTTGAAAACCTAACGCTCTACCGACTGAGCTATCGTACAGCTGCGTGATGAGCGAGTGATTCACATGTCGTAATTACTGGCTTATGGCTCCAATGGCGACTTCACCGACTTCCCACTGACGCACCGCTGACGCTAGTTTTCTGTCGTCTTAAGCGGTGGACATACTTGCAAGTAGCTGCGAGATCTTAAGAAAAGAAACGCTGCACCATTGCTTTTGCCGCACTCGAATGACTGAATTACGATTCTTAAAAAGAAATGAATGTTCGCTCTGTCCAAAACTTCCAAGCACATGTGTGTACTCACAAACTCGGCGTCGGCGCGAGAAAATGACGGGAGCGCACTCGTGGGCCTGCGACGGCTTTCTGCAGTCCCAGCGTCAGTGCGTGGTGAACCGGTAACCACAGGAAGCAGCGGCCGTCGCGGAACTCTGTATTCTTAAATTTTCGTCTTGTTGAGAGTGGCGTCATTGGCTTGCACCCGCGTTCATGCGTGTGAAAATATTTGCTCTTCTTTACGCAAAATCGCACGCAGCCGGTAGGACTCGAACCTACGCTCCCAGAGGGAATCTGATTTCGAGTCAGACGCCTTAACCACTCGGCCACGACTGCGCGGAGCGCAATCCTCTCCCGTCACATGCAACTGCCACCGTTTAAAGCACTGTGGTGGCAGGAAACGGCGTAGTTACATTCTCTTCCGTAGTGTTTCCGCCGCTACTAGACGAATCACTACCAAAGCATTAAAATTTCCGCCCAGACAGGGATTTGAACCCTGGACCCTTAGGTTAAAAGCCTAATGCTCTACCGGCTGAGCTACCCGGGCTCACAGGACGTTAGCAAACCTTCCACGATGCACAACTATACATTGGCTCATGTCCTTTACTGTTGTGCAATCGCTGCAACTAATAAAACGTCGCCTGGATGCTGTCTACAAACTTATCGTGCTAAGCTCGTAACAGACTATCAAAGAATACTGACACACGACGCAAAAACAAATTGCAGCAGTCGTTACGTCTCATGCGTTGGAGCAGAGGATTTACGTGTTTTGTTGACACTCACTGGGCAACTCGAAAATTCACAAGCATTTTGAATGCAATGTTTCCCACGCTTTCGCTCATTTCACAGTTCCGTTGGAGACGTTCTTCACGTCCTGACACAAAAAAGGGAACGCAGTCGGTAGGACATTTTTTTTTTTTATTTTCTTGCTTCCCAGGCAGTTGCCTACTGTGTTCCTCTTATGGCATGCACTAGACAACCAGAACAGCTACAGGAGGGAGTCACTTTTGTTCTCGGCGGTAGTTACATTATCACAAACTCAGAGCAATTCCATTGGCGTCAGCTTCAAAACGAATGCATGCCGAAACCCGGGATCGAACCAGGGACCTTTAGATCTTCAGTCTAACGCTCTCCCAACTGAGCTATTTCGGCTGACGTGGAACGTCTCTGTTTTGTACGTCTTCGTTAACCTCTGCCTCGTCGCCAATTTCACAGTCGTCTTCGTCTGATAAGACACAGGGACGCTGAAAGGCGAGCAGCAGATGCAGTGAAGCACCACACACATTTCTTCTGCTTCAATCATCGTAACAAGCAAACACGTCGACTCGATTCATGTAATATTGACTTCGCTGACGCTAGAAAACCGGTGCTATATCGATGCCACGTGCAACTCGTGTGCAGAGAACGAGACACAAGAAGGAGTGAGCCTCTCCACCGTGTGAGAGGCAGTATCTAGCAGATACACACGGTAAAACATTTGACTTGCGCTAGCTCATAAATTGCTGCACGTCATCGTCTGCAAGCTAAAATGGACACATCTGCACTGCCCAGAGAGGCGACACTTGCACTGACACCTGGTGGACGGCTGCGAGACGAGGAGATGAGCTGTGGCTTCTGGGCGCGACTTTAGCGCTGCACCCTGTAGCCAAGAACACTGCACATTGCTGGCGACCCACGTGTTTAGTAGTGACGCAACCGCTAGGATGCAGCTGAACGTCCATCTTCTGTGAGCGAGAAAATTTTCGCAGTCGGCAGGACTCGAACCTGCGCTCCCAGAGGGAATCTGATTTCAAGTCAGACGCCTTAACCACTCGGCCACGACTGCCGGTGGCAAAAGCGTCTTCCGACAAGTGAAAGTGCCACCTTGAGAAGCAATCCGATGGCAGAAAGCGGCTTGGCCTCACTCTTTTCTCTAGTGTTTCCATGGCCAGCACATTAGCCGTTACGAAAGTGTATTAATTTTCGCCCAGGCAGAGGCTTGGACCCAACACCCTTTGGTTGAAAACCTAACGCTCTACCGACTGAGCTATCGTACAGCTGCGTGATGAGCGAGTGATTCACATGTCGTAATTACTGGCTTATGGCTCCAATGGCGACTTCACCGACTTCCCACTGACGCACCGCTGACGCTAGTTTTCTGTCGTCTTAAGCGGTGGACATACTTGCAAGTAGCTGCGAGATCTTAAGAAAAGAAACGCTGCACCATTGCTTTTGCCGCACTCGAATGACTGAATTACGATTCTTAAAAAGAAATGAATGTTCGCTCTGTCCAAAACTTCCAAGCACATGTGTGTACTCACAAACTCGGCGTCGGCGCGAGAAAATGACGGGAGCGCACTCGTGGGCCTGCGACGGCTTTCTGCAGTCCCAGCGTCAGTGCGTGGTGAACCGGTAACCACAGGAAGCAGCGGCCGTCGCGGAACTCTGTATTCTTAAATTTTCGTCTTGTTGAGAGTGGCGTCATTGGCTTGCACCCGCGTTCATGCGTGTGAAAATATTTGCTCTTCTTTACGCAAAATCGCACGCAGCCGGTAGGACTCGAACCTACGCTCCCAGAGGGAATCTGATTTCGAGTCAGACGCCTTAACCACTCGGCCACGACTGCGCGGAGCGCAATCCTCTCCCGTCACATGCAACTGCCACCGTTTAAAGCACTGTGGTGGCAGGAAACGGCGTAGTTACATTCTCTTCCGTAGTGTTTCCGCCGCTACTAGACGAATCACTACCAAAGCATTAAAATTTCCGCCCAGACAGGGATTTGAACCCTGGACCCTTAGGTTAAAAGCCTAATGCTCTACCGGCTGAGCTACCCGGGCTCACAGGACGTTAGCAAACCTTCCACGATGCACAACTATACATTGGCTCATGTCCTTTACTGTTGTGCAATCGCTGCAACTAATAAAACGTCGCCTGGATGCTGTCTACAAACTTATCGTGCTAAGCTCGTAACAGACTATCAAAGAATACTGACACACGACGCAAAAACAAATTGCAGCAGTCGTTACGTCTCATGCGTTGGAGCAGAGGATTTACGTGTTTTGTTGACACTCACTGGGCAACTCGAAAATTCACAAGCATTTTGAATGCAATGTTTCCCACGCTTTCGCTCATTTCACAGTTCCGTTGGAGACGTTCTTCACGTCCTGACACAAAAAAGGGAACGCAGTCGGTAGGACATTTTTTTTTTTTATTTTCTTGCTTCCCAGGCAGTTGCCTACTGTGTTCCTCTTATGGCATGCACTAGACAACCAGAACAGCTACAGGAGGGAGTCACTTTTGTTCTCGGCGGTAGTTACATTATCACAAACTCAGAGCAATTCCATTGGCGTCAGCTTCAAAACGAATGCATGCCGAAACCCGGGATCGAACCAGGGACCTTTAGATCTTCAGTCTAACGCTCTCCCAACTGAGCTATTTCGGCTGACGTGGAACGTCTCTGTTTTGTACGTCTTCGTTAACCTCTGCCTCGTCGCCAATTTCACAGTCGTCTTCGTCTGATAAGACACAGGGACGCTGAAAGGCGAGCAGCAGATGCAGTGAAGCACCACACACATTTCTTCTGCTTCAATCATCGTAACAAGCAAACACGTCGACTCGATTCATGTAATATTGACTTCGCTGACGCTAGAAAACCGGTGCTATATCGATGCCACGTGCAACTCGTGTGCAGAGAACGAGACACAAGAAGGAGTGAGCCTCTCCACCGTGTGAGAGGCAGTATCTAGCAGATACACACGGTAAAACATTTGACTTGCGCTAGCTCATAAATTGCTGCACGTCATCGTCTGCAAGCTAAAATGGACACATCTGCACTGCCCAGAGAGGCGACACTTGCACTGACACCTGGTGGACGGCTGCGAGACGAGGAGATGAGCTGTGGCTTCTGGGCGCGACTTTAGCGCTGCACCCTGTAGCCAAGAACACTGCACATTGCTGGCGACCCACGTGTTTAGTAGTGACGCAACCGCTAGGATGCAGCTGAACGTCCATCTTCTGTGAGCGAGAAAATTTTCGCAGTCGGCAGGACTCGAACCTGCGCTCCCAGAGGGAATCTGATTTCAAGTCAGACGCCTTAACCACTCGGCCACGACTGCCGGTGGCAAAAGCGTCTTCCGACAAGTGAAAGTGCCACCTTGAGAAGCAATCCGATGGCAGAAAGCGGCTTGGCCTCACTCTTTTCTCTAGTGTTTCCATGGCCAGCACATTAGCCGTTACGAAAGTGTATTAATTTTCGCCCAGGCAGAGGCTTGGACCCAACACCCTTTGGTTGAAAACCTAACGCTCTACCGACTGAGCTATCGTACAGCTGCGTGATGAGCGAGTGATTCACATGTCGTAATTACTGGCTTATGGCTCCAATGGCGACTTCACCGACTTCCCACTGACGCACCGCTGACGCTAGTTTTCTGTCGTCTTAAGCGGTGGACATACTTGCAAGTAGCTGCGAGATCTTAAGAAAAGAAACGCTGCACCATTGCTTTTGCCGCACTCGAATGACTGAATTACGATTCTTAAAAAGAAATGAATGTTCGCTCTGTCCAAAACTTCCAAGCACATGTGTGTACTCACAAACTCGGCGTCGGCGCGAGAAAATGACGGGAGCGCACTCGTGGGCCTGCGACGGCTTTCTGCAGTCCCAGCGTCAGTGCGTGGTGAACCGGTAACCACAGGAAGCAGCGGCCGTCGCGGAACTCTGTATTCTTAAATTTTCGTCTTGTTGAGAGTGGCGTCATTGGCTTGCACCCGCGTTCATGCGTGTGAAAATATTTGCTCTTCTTTACGCAAAATCGCACGCAGCCGGTAGGACTCGAACCTACGCTCCCAGAGGGAATCTGATTTCGAGTCAGACGCCTTAACCACTCGGCCACGACTGCGCGGAGCGCAATCCTCTCCCGTCACATGCAACTGCCACCGTTTAAAGCACTGTGGTGGCAGGAAACGGCGTAGTTACATTCTCTTCCGTAGTGTTTCCGCCGCTACTAGACGAATCACTACCAAAGCATTAAAATTTCCGCCCAGACAGGGATTTGAACCCTGGACCCTTAGGTTAAAAGCCTAATGCTCTACCGGCTGAGCTACCCGGGCTCACAGGACGTTAGCAAACCTTCCACGATGCACAACTATACATTGGCTCATGTCCTTTACTGTTGTGCAATCGCTGCAACTAATAAAACGTCGCCTGGATGCTGTCTACAAACTTATCGTGCTAAGCTCGTAACAGACTATCAAAGAATACTGACACACGACGCAAAAACAAATTGCAGCAGTCGTTACGTCTCATGCGTTGGAGCAGAGGATTTACGTGTTTTGTTGACACTCACTGGGCAACTCGAAAATTCACAAGCATTTTGAATGCAATGTTTCCCACGCTTTCGCTCATTTCACAGTTCCGTTGGAGACGTTCTTCACGTCCTGACACAAAAAAGGGAACGCAGTCGGTAGGACATTTTTTTTTTTTATTTTCTTGCTTCCCAGGCAGTTGCCTACTGTGTTCCTCTTATGGCATGCACTAGACAACCAGAACAGCTACAGGAGGGAGTCACTTTTGTTCTCGGCGGTAGTTACATTATCACAAACTCAGAGCAATTCCATTGGCGTCAGCTTCAAAACGAATGCATGCCGAAACCCGGGATCGAACCAGGGACCTTTAGATCTTCAGTCTAACGCTCTCCCAACTGAGCTATTTCGGCTGACGTGGAACGTCTCTGTTTTGTACGTCTTCGTTAACCTCTGCCTCGTCGCCAATTTCACAGTCGTCTTCGTCTGATAAGACACAGGGACGCTGAAAGGCGAGCAGCAGATGCAGTGAAGCACCACACACATTTCTTCTGCTTCAATCATCGTAACAAGCAAACACGTCGACTCGATTCATGTAATATTGACTTCGCTGACGCTAGAAAACCGGTGCTATATCGATGCCACGTGCAACTCGTGTGCAGAGAACGAGACACAAGAAGGAGTGAGCCTCTCCACCGTGTGAGAGGCAGTATCTAGCAGATACACACGGTAAAACATTTGACTTGCGCTAGCTCATAAATTGCTGCACGTCATCGTCTGCAAGCTAAAATGGACACATCTGCACTGCCCAGAGAGGCGACACTTGCACTGACACCTGGTGGACGGCTGCGAGACGAGGAGATGAGCTGTGGCTTCTGGGCGCGACTTTAGCGCTGCACCCTGTAGCCAAGAACACTGCACATTGCTGGCGACCCACGTGTTTAGTAGTGACGCAACCGCTAGGATGCAGCTGAACGTCCATCTTCTGTGAGCGAGAAAATTTTCGCAGTCGGCAGGACTCGAACCTGCGCTCCCAGAGGGAATCTGATTTCAAGTCAGACGCCTTAACCACTCGGCCACGACTGCCGGTGGCAAAAGCGTCTTCCGACAAGTGAAAGTGCCACCTTGAGAAGCAATCCGATGGCAGAAAGCGGCTTGGCCTCACTCTTTTCTCTAGTGTTTCCATGGCCAGCACATTAGCCGTTACGAAAGTGTATTAATTTTCGCCCAGGCAGAGGCTTGGACCCAACACCCTTTGGTTGAAAACCTAACGCTCTACCGACTGAGCTATCGTACAGCTGCGTGATGAGCGAGTGATTCACATGTCGTAATTACTGGCTTATGGCTCCAATGGCGACTTCACCGACTTCCCACTGACGCACCGCTGACGCTAGTTTTCTGTCGTCTTAAGCGGTGGACATACTTGCAAGTAGCTGCGAGATCTTAAGAAAAGAAACGCTGCACCATTGCTTTTGCCGCACTCGAATGACTGAATTACGATTCTTAAAAAGAAATGAATGTTCGCTCTGTCCAAAACTTCCAAGCACATGTGTGTACTCACAAACTCGGCGTCGGCGCGAGAAAATGACGGGAGCGCACTCGTGGGCCTGCGACGGCTTTCTGCAGTCCCAGCGTCAGTGCGTGGTGAACCGGTAACCACAGGAAGCAGCGGCCGTCGCGGAACTCTGTATTCTTAAATTTTCGTCTTGTTGAGAGTGGCGTCATTGGCTTGCACCCGCGTTCATGCGTGTGAAAATATTTGCTCTTCTTTACGCAAAATCGCACGCAGCCGGTAGGACTCGAACCTACGCTCCCAGAGGGAATCTGATTTCGAGTCAGACGCCTTAACCACTCGGCCACGACTGCGCGGAGCGCAATCCTCTCCCGTCACATGCAACTGCCACCGTTTAAAGCACTGTGGTGGCAGGAAACGGCGTAGTTACATTCTCTTCCGTAGTGTTTCCGCCGCTACTAGACGAATCACTACCAAAGCATTAAAATTTCCGCCCAGACAGGGATTTGAACCCTGGACCCTTAGGTTAAAAGCCTAATGCTCTACCGGCTGAGCTACCCGGGCTCACAGGACGTTAGCAAACCTTCCACGATGCACAACTATACATTGGCTCATGTCCTTTACTGTTGTGCAATCGCTGCAACTAATAAAACGTCGCCTGGATGCTGTCTACAAACTTATCGTGCTAAGCTCGTAACAGACTATCAAAGAATACTGACACACGACGCAAAAACAAATTGCAGCAGTCGTTACGTCTCATGCGTTGGAGCAGAGGATTTACGTGTTTTGTTGACACTCACTGGGCAACTCGAAAATTCACAAGCATTTTGAATGCAATGTTTCCCACGCTTTCGCTCATTTCACAGTTCCGTTGGAGACGTTCTTCACGTCCTGACACAAAAAAGGGAACGCAGTCGGTAGGACATTTTTTTTTTTTATTTTCTTGCTTCCCAGGCAGTTGCCTACTGTGTTCCTCTTATGGCATGCACTAGACAACCAGAACAGCTACAGGAGGGAGTCACTTTTGTTCTCGGCGGTAGTTACATTATCACAAACTCAGAGCAATTCCATTGGCGTCAGCTTCAAAACGAATGCATGCCGAAACCCGGGATCGAACCAGGGACCTTTAGATCTTCAGTCTAACGCTCTCCCAACTGAGCTATTTCGGCTGACGTGGAACGTCTCTGTTTTGTACGTCTTCGTTAACCTCTGCCTCGTCGCCAATTTCACAGTCGTCTTCGTCTGATAAGACACAGGGACGCTGAAAGGCGAGCAGCAGATGCAGTGAAGCACCACACACATTTCTTCTGCTTCAATCATCGTAACAAGCAAACACGTCGACTCGATTCATGTAATATTGACTTCGCTGACGCTAGAAAACCGGTGCTATATCGATGCCACGTGCAACTCGTGTGCAGAGAACGAGACACAAGAAGGAGTGAGCCTCTCCACCGTGTGAGAGGCAGTATCTAGCAGATACACACGGTAAAACATTTGACTTGCGCTAGCTCATAAATTGCTGCACGTCATCGTCTGCAAGCTAAAATGGACACATCTGCACTGCCCAGAGAGGCGACACTTGCACTGACACCTGGTGGACGGCTGCGAGACGAGGAGATGAGCTGTGGCTTCTGGGCGCGACTTTAGCGCTGCACCCTGTAGCCAAGAACACTGCACATTGCTGGCGACCCACGTGTTTAGTAGTGACGCAACCGCTAGGATGCAGCTGAACGTCCATCTTCTGTGAGCGAGAAAATTTTCGCAGTCGGCAGGACTCGAACCTGCGCTCCCAGAGGGAATCTGATTTCAAGTCAGACGCCTTAACCACTCGGCCACGACTGCCGGTGGCAAAAGCGTCTTCCGACAAGTGAAAGTGCCACCTTGAGAAGCAATCCGATGGCAGAAAGCGGCTTGGCCTCACTCTTTTCTCTAGTGTTTCCATGGCCAGCACATTAGCCGTTACGAAAGTGTATTAATTTTCGCCCAGGCAGAGGCTTGGACCCAACACCCTTTGGTTGAAAACCTAACGCTCTACCGACTGAGCTATCGTACAGCTGCGTGATGAGCGAGTGATTCACATGTCGTAATTACTGGCTTATGGCTCCAATGGCGACTTCACCGACTTCCCACTGACGCACCGCTGACGCTAGTTTTCTGTCGTCTTAAGCGGTGGACATACTTGCAAGTAGCTGCGAGATCTTAAGAAAAGAAACGCTGCACCATTGCTTTTGCCGCACTCGAATGACTGAATTACGATTCTTAAAAAGAAATGAATGTTCGCTCTGTCCAAAACTTCCAAGCACATGTGTGTACTCACAAACTCGGCGTCGGCGCGAGAAAATGACGGGAGCGCACTCGTGGGCCTGCGACGGCTTTCTGCAGTCCCAGCGTCAGTGCGTGGTGAACCGGTAACCACAGGAAGCAGCGGCCGTCGCGGAACTCTGTATTCTTAAATTTTCGTCTTGTTGAGAGTGGCGTCATTGGCTTGCACCCGCGTTCATGCGTGTGAAAATATTTGCTCTTCTTTACGCAAAATCGCACGCAGCCGGTAGGACTCGAACCTACGCTCCCAGAGGGAATCTGATTTCGAGTCAGACGCCTTAACCACTCGGCCACGACTGCGCGGAGCGCAATCCTCTCCCGTCACATGCAACTGCCACCGTTTAAAGCACTGTGGTGGCAGGAAACGGCGTAGTTACATTCTCTTCCGTAGTGTTTCCGCCGCTACTAGACGAATCACTACCAAAGCATTAAAATTTCCGCCCAGACAGGGATTTGAACCCTGGACCCTTAGGTTAAAAGCCTAATGCTCTACCGGCTGAGCTACCCGGGCTCACAGGACGTTAGCAAACCTTCCACGATGCACAACTATACATTGGCTCATGTCCTTTACTGTTGTGCAATCGCTGCAACTAATAAAACGTCGCCTGGATGCTGTCTACAAACTTATCGTGCTAAGCTCGTAACAGACTATCAAAGAATACTGACACACGACGCAAAAACAAATTGCAGCAGTCGTTACGTCTCATGCGTTGGAGCAGAGGATTTACGTGTTTTGTTGACACTCACTGGGCAACTCGAAAATTCACAAGCATTTTGAATGCAATGTTTCCCACGCTTTCGCTCATTTCACAGTTCCGTTGGAGACGTTCTTCACGTCCTGACACAAAAAAGGGAACGCAGTCGGTAGGACATTTTTTTTTTTTATTTTCTTGCTTCCCAGGCAGTTGCCTACTGTGTTCCTCTTATGGCATGCACTAGACAACCAGAACAGCTACAGGAGGGAGTCACTTTTGTTCTCGGCGGTAGTTACATTATCACAAACTCAGAGCAATTCCATTGGCGTCAGCTTCAAAACGAATGCATGCCGAAACCCGGGATCGAACCAGGGACCTTTAGATCTTCAGTCTAACGCTCTCCCAACTGAGCTATTTCGGCTGACGTGGAACGTCTCTGTTTTGTACGTCTTCGTTAACCTCTGCCTCGTCGCCAATTTCACAGTCGTCTTCGTCTGATAAGACACAGGGACGCTGAAAGGCGAGCAGCAGATGCAGTGAAGCACCACACACATTTCTTCTGCTTCAATCATCGTAACAAGCAAACACGTCGACTCGATTCATGTAATATTGACTTCGCTGACGCTAGAAAACCGGTGCTATATCGATGCCACGTGCAACTCGTGTGCAGAGAACGAGACACAAGAAGGAGTGAGCCTCTCCACCGTGTGAGAGGCAGTATCTAGCAGATACACACGGTAAAACATTTGACTTGCGCTAGCTCATAAATTGCTGCACGTCATCGTCTGCAAGCTAAAATGGACACATCTGCACTGCCCAGAGAGGCGACACTTGCACTGACACCTGGTGGACGGCTGCGAGACGAGGAGATGAGCTGTGGCTTCTGGGCGCGACTTTAGCGCTGCACCCTGTAGCCAAGAACACTGCACATTGCTGGCGACCCACGTGTTTAGTAGTGACGCAACCGCTAGGATGCAGCTGAACGTCCATCTTCTGTGAGCGAGAAAATTTTCGCAGTCGGCAGGACTCGAACCTGCGCTCCCAGAGGGAATCTGATTTCAAGTCAGACGCCTTAACCACTCGGCCACGACTGCCGGTGGCAAAAGCGTCTTCCGACAAGTGAAAGTGCCACCTTGAGAAGCAATCCGATGGCAGAAAGCGGCTTGGCCTCACTCTTTTCTCTAGTGTTTCCATGGCCAGCACATTAGCCGTTACGAAAGTGTATTAATTTTCGCCCAGGCAGAGGCTTGGACCCAACACCCTTTGGTTGAAAACCTAACGCTCTACCGACTGAGCTATCGTACAGCTGCGTGATGAGCGAGTGATTCACATGTCGTAATTACTGGCTTATGGCTCCAATGGCGACTTCACCGACTTCCCACTGACGCACCGCTGACGCTAGTTTTCTGTCGTCTTAAGCGGTGGACATACTTGCAAGTAGCTGCGAGATCTTAAGAAAAGAAACGCTGCACCATTGCTTTTGCCGCACTCGAATGACTGAATTACGATTCTTAAAAAGAAATGAATGTTCGCTCTGTCCAAAACTTCCAAGCACATGTGTGTACTCACAAACTCGGCGTCGGCGCGAGAAAATGACGGGAGCGCACTCGTGGGCCTGCGACGGCTTTCTGCAGTCCCAGCGTCAGTGCGTGGTGAACCGGTAACCACAGGAAGCAGCGGCCGTCGCGGAACTCTGTATTCTTAAATTTTCGTCTTGTTGAGAGTGGCGTCATTGGCTTGCACCCGCGTTCATGCGTGTGAAAATATTTGCTCTTCTTTACGCAAAATCGCACGCAGCCGGTAGGACTCGAACCTACGCTCCCAGAGGGAATCTGATTTCGAGTCAGACGCCTTAACCACTCGGCCACGACTGCGCGGAGCGCAATCCTCTCCCGTCACATGCAACTGCCACCGTTTAAAGCACTGTGGTGGCAGGAAACGGCGTAGTTACATTCTCTTCCGTAGTGTTTCCGCCGCTACTAGACGAATCACTACCAAAGCATTAAAATTTCCGCCCAGACAGGGATTTGAACCCTGGACCCTTAGGTTAAAAGCCTAATGCTCTACCGGCTGAGCTACCCGGGCTCACAGGACGTTAGCAAACCTTCCACGATGCACAACTATACATTGGCTCATGTCCTTTACTGTTGTGCAATCGCTGCAACTAATAAAACGTCGCCTGGATGCTGTCTACAAACTTATCGTGCTAAGCTCGTAACAGACTATCAAAGAATACTGACACACGACGCAAAAACAAATTGCAGCAGTCGTTACGTCTCATGCGTTGGAGCAGAGGATTTACGTGTTTTGTTGACACTCACTGGGCAACTCGAAAATTCACAAGCATTTTGAATGCAATGTTTCCCACGCTTTCGCTCATTTCACAGTTCCGTTGGAGACGTTCTTCACGTCCTGACACAAAAAAGGGAACGCAGTCGGTAGGACATTTTTTTTTTTTATTTTCTTGCTTCCCAGGCAGTTGCCTACTGTGTTCCTCTTATGGCATGCACTAGACAACCAGAACAGCTACAGGAGGGAGTCACTTTTGTTCTCGGCGGTAGTTACATTATCACAAACTCAGAGCAATTCCATTGGCGTCAGCTTCAAAACGAATGCATGCCGAAACCCGGGATCGAACCAGGGACCTTTAGATCTTCAGTCTAACGCTCTCCCAACTGAGCTATTTCGGCTGACGTGGAACGTCTCTGTTTTGTACGTCTTCGTTAACCTCTGCCTCGTCGCCAATTTCACAGTCGTCTTCGTCTGATAAGACACAGGGACGCTGAAAGGCGAGCAGCAGATGCAGTGAAGCACCACACACATTTCTTCTGCTTCAATCATCGTAACAAGCAAACACGTCGACTCGATTCATGTAATATTGACTTCGCTGACGCTAGAAAACCGGTGCTATATCGATGCCACGTGCAACTCGTGTGCAGAGAACGAGACACAAGAAGGAGTCAGCCTCTCCACCGTGTGAGAGGCAGTATCTAGCAGATACACACGGTAAAACATTTGACTTGCGCTAGCTCATAAATTGCTGCACGTCATCGTCTGCAAGCTAAAATGGACACATCTGCACTGCCCAGAGAGGCGACACTTGCACTGACACCTGGTGGACGGCTGCGAGACGAGGAGATGAGCTGTGGCTTCTGGGCGCGACTTTAGCGCTGCACCCTGTAGCCAAGAACACTGCACATTGCTGGCGACCCACGTGTTTAGTAGTGACGCAACCGCTAGGATGCAGCTGAACGTCCATCTTCTGTGAGCGAGAAAATTTTCGCAGTCGGCAGGACTCGAACCTGCGCTCCCAGAGGGAATCTGATTTCAAGTCAGACGCCTTAACCACTCGGCCACGACTGCCGGTGGCAAAAGCGTCTTCCGACAAGTGAAAGTGCCACCTTGAGGAGCAATCCGATGGCAGAAAGCGGCTTGGCCTCACTCTTTTCTCTAGTGTTTCCATGGCCAGCACATTAGCCGTTACGAAAGTGTATTAATTTTCGCCCAGGCAGAGGCTTGGACCCAACACCCTTTGGTTGAAAACCTAACGCTCTACCGACTGAGCTATCGTACAGCTGCGTGATGAGCGAGTGATTCACATGTCGTAATTACTGGCTTATGGCTCCAATGGCGACTTCACCGACTTCCCACTGACGCACCGCTGACGCTAGTTTTCTGTCGTCTTAAGCGGTGGACATACTTGCAAGTAGCTGCGAGATCTTAAGAAAAGAAACGCTGCACCATTGCTTTTGCCGCACTCGAATGACTGAATTACGATTCTTAAAAAGAAATGAATGTTCGCTCTGTCCAAAACTTCCAAGCACATGTGTGTACTCACAAACTCGGCGTCGGCGCGAGAAAATGACGGGAGCGCACTCGTGGGCCTGCGACGGCTTTCTGCAGTCCCAGCGTCAGTGCGTGGTGAACCGGTAACCACAGGAAGCAGCGGCCGTCGCGGAACTCTGTATTCTTAAATTTTCGTCTTGTTGAGAGTGGCGTCATTGGCTTGCACCCGCGTTCATGCGTGTGAAAATATTTGCTCTTCTTTACGCAAAATCGCACGCAGCCGGTAGGACTCGAACCTACGCTCCCAGAGGGAATCTGATTTCGAGTCAGACGCCTTAACCACTCGGCCACGACTGCGCGGAGCGCAATCCTCTCCCGTCACATGCAACTGCCACCGTTTAAAGCACTGTGGTGGCAGGAAACGGCGTAGTTACATTCTCTTCCGTAGTGTTTCCGCCGCTACTAGACGAATCACTACCAAAGCATTAAAATTTCCGCCCAGACAGGGATTTGAACCCTGGACCCTTAGGTTAAAAGCCTAATGCTCTACCGGCTGAGCTACCCGGGCTCACAGGACGTTAGCAAACCTTCCACGATGCACAACTATACATTGGCTCATGTCCTTTACTGTTGTGCAATCGCTGCAACTAATAAAACGTCGCCTGGATGCTGTCTACAAACTTATCGTGCTAAGCTCGTAACAGACTATCAAAGAATACTGACACACGACGCAAAAACAAATTGCAGCAGTCGTTACGTCTCATGCGTTGGAGCAGAGGATTTACGTGTTTTGTTGACACTCACTGGGCAACTCGAAAATTCACAAGCATTTTGAATGCAATGTTTCCCACGCTTTCGCTCATTTCACAGTTCCGTTGGAGACGTTCTTCACGTCCTGACACAAAAAAGGGAACGCAGTCGGTAGGACATTTTTTTTTTTTATTTTCTTGCTTCCCAGGCAGTTGCCTACTGTGTTCCTCTTATGGCATGCACTAGACAACCAGAACAGCTACAGGAGGGAGTCACTTTTGTTCTCGGCGGTAGTTACATTATCACAAACTCAGAGCAATTCCATTGGCGTCAGCTTCAAAACGAATGCATGCCGAAACCCGGGATCGAACCAGGGACCTTTAGATCTTCAGTCTAACGCTCTCCCAACTGAGCTATTTCGGCTGACGTGGAACGTCTCTGTTTTGTACGTCTTCGTTAACCTCTGCCTCGTCGCCAATTTCACAGTCGTCTTCGTCTGATAAGACACAGGGACGCTGAAAGGCGAGCAGCAGATGCAGTGAAGCACCACACACATTTCTTCTGCTTCAATCATCGTAACAAGCAAACACGTCGACTCGATTCATGTAATATTGACTTCGCTGACGCTAGAAAACCGGTGCTATATCGATGCCACGTGCAACTCGTGTGCAGAGAACGAGACACAAGAAGGAGTCAGCCTCTCCACCGTGTGAGAGGCAGTATCTAGCAGATACACACGGTAAAACATTTGACTTGCGCTAGCTCATAAATTGCTGCACGTCATCGTCTGCAAGCTAAAATGGACACATCTGCACTGCCCAGAGAGGCGACACTTGCACTGACACCTGGTGGACGGCTGCGAGACGAGGAGATGAGCTGTGGCTTCTGGGCGCGACTTTAGCGCTGCACCCTGTAGCCAAGAACACTGCACATTGCTGGCGACCCACGTGTTTAGTAGTGACGCAACCGCTAGGATGCAGCTGAACGTCCATCTTCTGTGAGCGAGAAAATTTTCGCAGTCGGCAGGACTCGAACCTGCGCTCCCAGAGGGAATCTGATTTCAAGTCAGACGCCTTAACCACTCGGCCACGACTGCCGGTGGCAAAAGCGTCTTCCGACAAGTGAAAGTGCCACCTTGAGAAGCAATCCGATGGCAGAAAGCGGCTTGGCCTCACTCTTTTCTCTAGTGTTTCCATGGCCAGCACATTAGCCGTTACGAAAGTGTATTAATTTTCGCCCAGGCAGAGGCTTGGACCCAACACCCTTTGGTTGAAAACCTAACGCTCTACCGACTGAGCTATCGTACAGCTGCGTGATGAGCGAGTGATTCACATGTCGTAATTACTGGCTTATGGCTCCAATGGCGACTTCACCGACTTCCCACTGACGCACCGCTGACGCTAGTTTTCTGTCGTCTTAAGCGGTGGACATACTTGCAAGTAGCTGCGAGATCTTAAGAAAAGAAACGCTGCACCATTGCTTTTGCCGCACTCGAATGACTGAATTACGATTCTTAAAAAGAAATGAATGTTCGCTCTGTCCAAAACTTCCAAGCACATGTGTGTACTCACAAACTCGGCGTCGGCGCGAGAAAATGACGGGAGCGCACTCGTGGGCCTGCGACGGCTTTCTGCAGTCCCAGCGTCAGTGCGTGGTGAACCGGTAACCACAGGAAGCAGCGGCCGTCGCGGAACTCTGTATTCTTAAATTTTCGTCTTGTTGAGAGTGGCGTCATTGGCTTGCACCCGCGTTCATGCGTGTGAAAATATTTGCTCTTCTTTACGCAAAATCGCACGCAGCCGGTAGGACTCGAACCTACGCTCCCAGAGGGAATCTGATTTCGAGTCAGACGCCTTAACCACTCGGCCACGACTGCGCGGAGCGCAATCCTCTCCCGTCACATGCAACTGCCACCGTTTAAAGCACTGTGGTGGCAGGAAACGGCGTAGTTACATTCTCTTCCGTAGTGTTTCCGCCGCTACTAGACGAATCACTACCAAAGCATTAAAATTTCCGCCCAGACAGGGATTTGAACCCTGGACCCTTAGGTTAAAAGCCTAATGCTCTACCGGCTGAGCTACCCGGGCTCACAGGACGTTAGCAAACCTTCCACGATGCACAACTATACATTGGCTCATGTCCTTTACTGTTGTGCAATCGCTGCAACTAATAAAACGTCGCCTGGATGCTGTCTACAAACTTATCGTGCTAAGCTCGTAACAGACTATCAAAGAATACTGACACACGACGCAAAAACAAATTGCAGCAGTCGTTACGTCTCATGCGTTGGAGCAGAGGATTTACGTGTTTTGTTGACACTCACTGGGCAACTCGAAAATTCACAAGCATTTTGAATGCAATGTTTCCCACGCTTTCGCTCATTTCACAGTTCCGTTGGAGACGTTCTTCACGTCCTGACACAAAAAAGGGAACGCAGTCGGTAGGACATTTTTTTTTTTTATTTTCTTGCTTCCCAGGCAGTTGCCTACTGTGTTCCTCTTATGGCATGCACTAGACAACCAGAACAGCTACAGGAGGGAGTCACTTTTGTTCTCGGCGGTAGTTACATTATCACAAACTCAGAGCAATTCCATTGGCGTCAGCTTCAAAACGAATGCATGCCGAAACCCGGGATCGAACCAGGGACCTTTAGATCTTCAGTCTAACGCTCTCCCAACTGAGCTATTTCGGCTGACGTGGAACGTCTCTGTTTTGTACGTCTTCGTTAACCTCTGCCTCGTCGCCAATTTCACAGTCGTCTTCGTCTGATAAGACACAGGGACGCTGAAAGGCGAGCAGCAGATGCAGTGAAGCACCACACACATTTCTTCTGCTTCAATCATCGTAACAAGCAAACACGTCGACTCGATTCATGTAATATTGACTTCGCTGACGCTAGAAAACCGGTGCTATATCGATGCCACGTGCAACTCGTGTGCAGAGAACGAGACACAAGAAGGAGTGAGCCTCTCCACCGTGTGAGAGGCAGTATCTAGCAGATACACACGGTAAAACATTTGACTTGCGCTAGCTCATAAATTGCTGCACGTCATCGTCTGCAAGCTAAAATGGACACATCTGCACTGCCCAGAGAGGCGACACTTGCACTGACACCTGGTGGACGGCTGCGAGACGAGGAGATGAGCTGTGGCTTCTGGGCGCGACTTTAGCGCTGCACCCTGTAGCCAAGAACACTGCACATTGCTGGCGACCCACGTGTTTAGTAGTGACGCAACCGCTAGGATGCAGCTGAACGTCCATCTTCTGTGAGCGAGAAAATTTTCGCAGTCGGCAGGACTCGAACCTGCGCTCCCAGAGGGAATCTGATTTCAAGTCAGACGCCTTAACCACTCGGCCACGACTGCCGGTGGCAAAAGCGTCTTCCGACAAGTGAAAGTGCCACCTTGAGAAGCAATCCGATGGCAGAAAGCGGCTTGGCCTCACTCTTTTCTCTAGTGTTTCCATGGCCAGCACATTAGCCGTTACGAAAGTGTATTAATTTTCGCCCAGGCAGAGGCTTGGACCCAACACCCTTTGGTTGAAAACCTAACGCTCTACCGACTGAGCTATCGTACAGCTGCGTGATGAGCGAGTGATTCACATGTCGTAATTACTGGCTTATGGCTCCAATGGCGACTTCACCGACTTCCCACTGACGCACCGCTGACGCTAGTTTTCTGTCGTCTTAAGCGGTGGACATACTTGCAAGTAGCTGCGAGATCTTAAGAAAAGAAACGCTGCACCATTGCTTTTGCCGCACTCGAATGACTGAATTACGATTCTTAAAAAGAAATGAATGTTCGCTCTGTCCAAAACTTCCAAGCACATGTGTGTACTCACAAACTCGGCGTCGGCGCGAGAAAATGACGGGAGCGCACTCGTGGGCCTGCGACGGCTTTCTGCAGTCCCAGCGTCAGTGCGTGGTGAACCGGTAACCACAGGAAGCAGCGGCCGTCGCGGAACTCTGTATTCTTAAATTTTCGTCTTGTTGAGAGTGGCGTCATTGGCTTGCACCCGCGTTCATGCGTGTGAAAATATTTGCTCTTCTTTACGCAAAATCGCACGCAGCCGGTAGGACTCGAACCTACGCTCCCAGAGGGAATCTGATTTCGAGTCAGACGCCTTAACCACTCGGCCACGACTGCGCGGAGCGCAATCCTCTCCCGTCACATGCAACTGCCACCGTTTAAAGCACTGTGGTGGCAGGAAACGGCGTAGTTACATTCTCTTCCGTAGTGTTTCCGCCGCTACTAGACGAATCACTACCAAAGCATTAAAATTTCCGCCCAGACAGGGATTTGAACCCTGGACCCTTAGGTTAAAAGCCTAATGCTCTACCGGCTGAGCTACCCGGGCTCACAGGACGTTAGCAAACCTTCCACGATGCACAACTATACATTGGCTCATGTCCTTTACTGTTGTGCAATCGCTGCAACTAATAAAACGTCGCCTGGATGCTGTCTACAAACTTATCGTGCTAAGCTCGTAACAGACTATCAAAGAATACTGACACACGACGCAAAAACAAATTGCAGCAGTCGTTACGTCTCATGCGTTGGAGCAGAGGATTTACGTGTTTTGTTGACACTCACTGGGCAACTCGAAAATTCACAAGCATTTTGAATGCAATGTTTCCCACGCTTTCGCTCATTTCACAGTTCCGTTGGAGACGTTCTTCACGTCCTGACACAAAAAAGGGAACGCAGTCGGTAGGACATTTTTTTTTTTTATTTTCTTGCTTCCCAGGCAGTTGCCTACTGTGTTCCTCTTATGGCATGCACTAGACAACCAGAACAGCTACAGGAGGGAGTCACTTTTGTTCTCGGCGGTAGTTACATTATCACAAACTCAGAGCAATTCCATTGGCGTCAGCTTCAAAACGAATGCATGCCGAAACCCGGGATCGAACCAGGGACCTTTAGATCTTCAGTCTAACGCTCTCCCAACTGAGCTATTTCGGCTGACGTGGAACGTCTCTGTTTTGTACGTCTTCGTTAACCTCTGCCTCGTCGCCAATTTCACAGTCGTCTTCGTCTGATAAGACACAGGGACGCTGAAAGGCGAGCAGCAGATGCAGTGAAGCACCACACACATTTCTTCTGCTTCAATCATCGTAACAAGCAAACACGTCGACTCGATTCATGTAATATTGACTTCGCTGACGCTAGAAAACCGGTGCTATATCGATGCCACGTGCAACTCGTGTGCAGAGAACGAGACACAAGAAGGAGTGAGCCTCTCCACCGTGTGAGAGGCAGTATCTAGCAGATACACACGGTAAAACATTTGACTTGCGCTAGCTCATAAATTGCTGCACGTCATCGTCTGCAAGCTAAAATGGACACATCTGCACTGCCCAGAGAGGCGACACTTGCACTGACACCTGGTGGACGGCTGCAAGACGAGGAGATGAGCTGTGGCTTCTGGGCGCGACTTTAGCGCTGCACCCTGTAGCCAAGAACACTGCACATTGCTGGCGACCCACGTGTTTAGTAGTGACGCAACCGCTAGGATGCAGCTGAACGTCCATCTTCTGTGAGCGAGAAAATTTTCGCAGTCGGCAGGACTCGAACCTGCGCTCCCAGAGAGAATCTGATTTCAAGTCAGACGCCTTAACCACTCGGCCACGACTGCCGGTGGCAAAAGCGTCTTCCGACAAGTGAAAGTGCCACCTTGAGAAGCAATCCGATGGCAGAAAGCGGCTTGGCCTCACTCTTTTCTCTAGTGTTTCCATGGCCAGCACATTAGCCGTTACGAAAGTGTATTAATTTTCGCCCAGGCAGAGGCTTGGACCCAACACCCTTTGGTTGAAAACCTAACGCTCTACCGACTGAGCTATCGTACAGCTGCGTGATGAGCGAGTGATTCACATGTCGTAATTACTGGCTTATGGCTCCAATGGCGACTTCACCGACTTCCCACTGACGCACCGCTGACGCTAGTTTTCTGTCGTCTTAAGCGGTGGACATACTTGCAAGTAGCTGCGAGATCTTAAGAAAAGAAACGCTGCACCATTGCTTTTGCCGCACTCGAATGACTGAATTACGATTCTTAAAAAGAAATGAATGTTCGCTCTGTCCAAAACTTCCAAGCACATGTGTGTACTCACAAACTCGGCGTCGGCGCGAGAAAATGACGGGAGCGCACTCGTGGGCCTGCGACGGCTTTCTGCAGTCCCAGCGTCAGTGCGTGGTGAACCGGTAACCACAGGAAGCAGCGGCCGTCGCGGAACTCTGTATTCTTAAATTTTCGTCTTGTTGAGAGTGGCGTCATTGGCTTGCACCCGCGTTCATGCGTGTGAAAATATTTGCTCTTCTTTACGCAAAATCGCACGCAGCCGGTAGGACTCGAACCTACGCTCCCAGAGGGAATCTGATTTCGAGTCAGACGCCTTAACCACTCGGCCACGACTGCGCGGAGCGCAATCCTCTCCCGTCACATGCAACTGCCACCGTTTAAAGCACTGTGGTGGCAGGAAACGGCGTAGTTACATTCTCTTCCGTAGTGTTTCCGCCGCTACTAGACGAATCACTACCAAAGCATTAAAATTTCCGCCCAGACAGGGATTTGAACCCTGGACCCTTAGGTTAAAAGCCTAATGCTCTACCGGCTGAGCTACCCGGGCTCACAGGACGTTAGCAAACCTTCCACGATGCACAACTATACATTGGCTCATGTCCTTTACTGTTGTGCAATCGCTGCAACTAATAAAACGTCGCCTGGATGCTGTCTACAAACTTATCGTGCTAAGCTCGTAACAGACTATCAAAGAATACTGACACACGACGCAAAAACAAATTGCAGCAGTCGTTACGTCTCATGCGTTGGAGCAGAGGATTTACGTGTTTTGTTGACACTCACTGGGCAACTCGAAAATTCACAAGCATTTTGAATGCAATGTTTCCCACGCTTTCGCTCATTTCACAGTTCCGTTGGAGACGTTCTTCACGTCCTGACACAAAAAAGGGAACGCAGTCGGTAGGACATTTTTTTTTTTTATTTTCTTGCTTCCCAGGCAGTTGCCTACTGTGTTCCTCTTATGGCATGCACTAGACAACCAGAACAGCTACAGGAGGGAGTCACTTTTGTTCTCGGCGGTAGTTACATTATCACAAACTCAGAGCAATTCCATTGGCGTCAGCTTCAAAACGAATGCATGCCGAAACCCGGGATCGAACCAGGGACCTTTAGATCTTCAGTCTAACGCTCTCCCAACTGAGCTATTTCGGCTGACGTGGAACGTCTCTGTTTTGTACGTCTTCGTTAACCTCTGCCTCGTCGCCAATTTCACAGTCGTCTTCGTCTGATAAGACACAGGGACGCTGAAAGGCGAGCAGCAGATGCAGTGAAGCACCACACACATTTCTTCTGCTTCAATCATCGTAACAAGCAAACACGTCGACTCGATTCATGTAATATTGACTTCGCTGACGCTAGAAAACCGGTGCTATATCGATGCCACGTGCAACTCGTGTGCAGAGAACGAGACACAAGAAGGAGTGAGCCTCTCCACCGTGTGAGAGGCAGTATCTAGCAGATACACACGGTAAAACATTTGACTTGCGCTAGCTCATAAATTGCTGCACGTCATCGTCTGCAAGCTAAAATGGACACATCTGCACTGCCCAGAGAGGCGACACTTGCACTGACACCTGGTGGACGGCTGCGAGACGAGGAGATGAGCTGTGGCTTCTGGGCGCGACTTTAGCGCTGCACCCTGTAGCCAAGAACACTGCACATTGCTGGCGACCCACGTGTTTAGTAGTGACGCAACCGCTAGGATGCAGCTGAACGTCCATCTTCTGTGAGCGAGAAAATTTTCGCAGTCGGCAGGACTCGAACCTGCGCTCCCAGAGGGAATCTGATTTCAAGTCAGACGCCTTAACCACTCGGCCACGACTGCCGGTGGCAAAAGCGTCTTCCGACAAGTGAAAGTGCCACCTTGAGAAGCAATCCGATGGCAGAAAGCGGCTTGGCCTCACTCTTTTCTCTAGTGTTTCCATGGCCAGCACATTAGCCGTTACGAAAGTGTATTAATTTTCGCCCAGGCAGAGGCTTGGACCCAACACCCTTTGGTTGAAAACCTAACGCTCTACCGACTGAGCTATCGTACAGCTGCGTGATGAGCGAGTGATTCACATGTCGTAATTACTGGCTTATGGCTCCAATGGCGACTTCACCGACTTCCCACTGACGCACCGCTGACGCTAGTTTTCTGTCGTCTTAAGCGGTGGACATACTTGCAAGTAGCTGCGAGATCTTAAGAAAAGAAACGCTGCACCATTGCTTTTGCCGCACTCGAATGACTGAATTACGATTCTTAAAAAGAAATGAATGTTCGCTCTGTCCAAAACTTCCAAGCACATGTGTGTACTCACAAACTCGGCGTCGGCGCGAGAAAATGACGGGAGCGCACTCGTGGGCCTGCGACGGCTTTCTGCAGTCCCAGCGTCAGTGCGTGGTGAACCGGTAACCACAGGAAGCAGCGGCCGTCGCGGAACTCTGTATTCTTAAATTTTCGTCTTGTTGAGAGTGGCGTCATTGGCTTGCACCCGCGTTCATGCGTGTGAAAATATTTGCTCTTCTTTACGCAAAATCGCACGCAGCCGGTAGGACTCGAACCTACGCTCCCAGAGGGAATCTGATTTCGAGTCAGACGCCTTAACCACTCGGCCACGACTGCGCGGAGCGCAATCCTCTCCCGTCACATGCAACTGCCACCGTTTAAAGCACTGTGGTGGCAGGAAACGGCGTAGTTACATTCTCTTCCGTAGTGTTTCCGCCGCTACTAGACGAATCACTACCAAAGCATTAAAATTTCCGCCCAGACAGGGATTTGAACCCTGGACCCTTAGGTTAAAAGCCTAATGCTCTACCGGCTGAGCTACCCGGGCTCACAGGACGTTAGCAAACCTTCCACGATGCACAACTATACATTGGCTCATGTCCTTTACTGTTGTGCAATCGCTGCAACTAATAAAACGTCGCCTGGATGCTGTCTACAAACTTATCGTGCTAAGCTCGTAACAGACTATCAAAGAATACTGACACACGACGCAAAAACAAATTGCAGCAGTCGTTACGTCTCATGCGTTGGAGCAGAGGATTTACGTGTTTTGTTGACACTCACTGGGCAACTCGAAAATTCACAAGCATTTTGAATGCAATGTTTCCCACGCTTTCGCTCATTTCACAGTTCCGTTGGAGACGTTCTTCACGTCCTGACACAAAAAAGGGAACGCAGTCGGTAGGACATTTTTTTTTTTTATTTTCTTGCTTCCCAGGCAGTTGCCTACTGTGTTCCTCTTATGGCATGCACTAGACAACCAGAACAGCTACAGGAGGGAGTCACTTTTGTTCTCGGCGGTAGTTACATTATCACAAACTCAGAGCAATTCCATTGGCGTCAGCTTCAAAACGAATGCATGCCGAAACCCGGGATCGAACCAGGGACCTTTAGATCTTCAGTCTAACGCTCTCCCAACTGAGCTATTTCGGCTGACGTGGAACGTCTCTGTTTTGTACGTCTTCGTTAACCTCTGCCTCGTCGCCAATTTCACAGTCGTCTTCGTCTGATAAGACACAGGGACGCTGAAAGGCGAGCAGCAGATGCAGTGAAGCACCACACACATTTCTTCTGCTTCAATCATCGTAACAAGCAAACACGTCGACTCGATTCATGTAATATTGACTTCGCTGACGCTAGAAAACCGGTGCTATATCGATGCCACGTGCAACTCGTGTGCAGAGAACGAGACACAAGAAGGAGTGAGCCTCTCCACCGTGTGAGAGGCAGTATCTAGCAGATACACACGGTAAAACATTTGACTTGCGCTAGCTCATAAATTGCTGCACGTCATCGTCTGCAAGCTAAAATGGACACATCTGCACTGCCCAGAGAGGCGACACTTGCACTGACACCTGGTGGACGGCTGCAAGACGAGGAGATGAGCTGTGGCTTCTGGGCGCGACTTTAGCGCTGCACCCTGTAGCCAAGAACACTGCACATTGCTGGCGACCCACGTGTTTAGTAGTGACGCAACCGCTAGGATGCAGCTGAACGTCCATCTTCTGTGAGCGAGAAAATTTTCGCAGTCGGCAGGACTCGAACCTGCGCTCCCAGAGAGAATCTGATTTCAAGTCAGACGCCTTAACCACTCGGCCACGACTGCCGGTGGCAAAAGCGTCTTCCGACAAGTGAAAGTGCCACCTTGAGAAGCAATCCGATGGCAGAAAGCGGCTTGGCCTCACTCTTTTCTCTAGTGTTTCCATGGCCAGCACATTAGCCGTTACGAAAGTGTATTAATTTTCGCCCAGGCAGAGGCTTGGACCCAACACCCTTTGGTTGAAAACCTAACGCTCTACCGACTGAGCTATCGTACAGCTGCGTGATGAGCGAGTGATTCACATGTCGTAATTACTGGCTTATGGCTCCAATGGCGACTTCACCGACTTCCCACTGACGCACCGCTGACGCTAGTTTTCTGTCGTCTTAAGCGGTGGACATACTTGCAAGTAGCTGCGAGATCTTAAGAAAAGAAACGCTGCACCATTGCTTTTGCCGCACTCGAATGACTGAATTACGATTCTTAAAAAGAAATGAATGTTCGCTCTGTCCAAAACTTCCAAGCACATGTGTGTACTCACAAACTCGGCGTCGGCGCGAGAAAATGACGGGAGCGCACTCGTGGGCCTGCGACGGCTTTCTGCAGTCCCAGCGTCAGTGCGTGGTGAACCGGTAACCACAGGAAGCAGCGGCCGTCGCGGAACTCTGTATTCTTAAATTTTCGTCTTGTTGAGAGTGGCGTCATTGGCTTGCACCCGCGTTCATGCGTGTGAAAATATTTGCTCTTCTTTACGCAAAATCGCACGCAGCCGGTAGGACTCGAACCTACGCTCCCAGAGGGAATCTGATTTCGAGTCAGACGCCTTAACCACTCGGCCACGACTGCGCGGAGCGCAATCCTCTCCCGTCACATGCAACTGCCACCGTTTAAAGCACTGTGGTGGCAGGAAACGGCGTAGTTACATTCTCTTCCGTAGTGTTTCCGCCGCTACTAGACGAATCACTACCAAAGCATTAAAATTTCCGCCCAGACAGGGATTTGAACCCTGGACCCTTAGGTTAAAAGCCTAATGCTCTACCGGCTGAGCTACCCGGGCTCACAGGACGTTAGCAAACCTTCCACGATGCACAACTATACATTGGCTCATGTCCTTTACTGTTGTGCAATCGCTGCAACTAATAAAACGTCGCCTGGATGCTGTCTACAAACTTATCGTGCTAAGCTCGTAACAGACTATCAAAGAATACTGACACACGACGCAAAAACAAATTGCAGCAGTCGTTACGTCTCATGCGTTGGAGCAGAGGATTTACGTGTTTTGTTGACACTCACTGGGCAACTCGAAAATTCACAAGCATTTTGAATGCAATGTTTCCCACGCTTTCGCTCATTTCACAGTTCCGTTGGAGACGTTCTTCACGTCCTGACACAAAAAAGGGAACGCAGTCGGTAGGACATTTTTTTTTTTTATTTTCTTGCTTCCCAGGCAGTTGCCTACTGTGTTCCTCTTATGGCATGCACTAGACAACCAGAACAGCTACAGGAGGGAGTCACTTTTGTTCTCGGCGGTAGTTACATTATCACAAACTCAGAGCAATTCCATTGGCGTCAGCTTCAAAACGAATGCATGCCGAAACCCGGGATCGAACCAGGGACCTTTAGATCTTCAGTCTAACGCTCTCCCAACTGAGCTATTTCGGCTGACGTGGAACGTCTCTGTTTTGTACGTCTTCGTTAACCTCTGCCTCGTCGCCAATTTCACAGTCGTCTTCGTCTGATAAGACACAGGGACGCTGAAAGGCGAGCAGCAGATGCAGTGAAGCACCACACACATTTCTTCTGCTTCAATCATCGTAACAAGCAAACACGTCGACTCGATTCATGTAATATTGACTTCGCTGACGCTAGAAAACCGGTGCTATATCGATGCCACGTGCAACTCGTGTGCAGAGAACGAGACACAAGAAGGAGTGAGCCTCTCCACCGTGTGAGAGGCAGTATCTAGCAGATACACACGGTAAAACATTTGACTTGCGCTAGCTCATAAATTGCTGCACGTCATCGTCTGCAAGCTAAAATGGACACATCTGCACTGCCCAGAGAGGCGACACTTGCACTGACACCTGGTGGACGGCTGCGAGACGAGGAGATGAGCTGTGGCTTCTGGGCGCGACTTTAGCGCTGCACCCTGTAGCCAAGAACACTGCACATTGCTGGCGACCCACGTGTTTAGTAGTGACGCAACCGCTAGGATGCAGCTGAACGTCCATCTTCTGTGAGCGAGAAAATTTTCGCAGTCGGCAGGACTCGAACCTGCGCTCCCAGAGGGAATCTGATTTCAAGTCAGACGCCTTAACCACTCGGCCACGACTGCCGGTGGCAAAAGCGTCTTCCGACAAGTGAAAGTGCCACCTTGAGAAGCAATCCGATGGCAGAAAGCGGCTTGGCCTCACTCTTTTCTCTAGTGTTTCCATGGCCAGCACATTAGCCGTTACGAAAGTGTATTAATTTTCGCCCAGGCAGAGGCTTGGACCCAACACCCTTTGGTTGAAAACCTAACGCTCTACCGACTGAGCTATCGTACAGCTGCGTGATGAGCGAGTGATTCACATGTCGTAATTACTGGCTTATGGCTCCAATGGCGACTTCACCGACTTCCCACTGACGCACCGCTGACGCTAGTTTTCTGTCGTCTTAAGCGGTGGACATACTTGCAAGTAGCTGCGAGATCTTAAGAAAAGAAACGCTGCACCATTGCTTTTGCCGCACTCGAATGACTGAATTACGATTCTTAAAAAGAAATGAATGTTCGCTCTGTCCAAAACTTCCAAGCACATGTGTGTACTCACAAACTCGGCGTCGGCGCGAGAAAATGACGGGAGCGCACTCGTGGGCCTGCGACGGCTTTCTGCAGTCCCAGCGTCAGTGCGTGGTGAACCGGTAACCACAGGAAGCAGCGGCCGTCGCGGAACTCTGTATTCTTAAATTTTCGTCTTGTTGAGAGTGGCGTCATTGGCTTGCACCCGCGTTCATGCGTGTGAAAATATTTGCTCTTCTTTACGCAAAATCGCACGCAGCCGGTAGGACTCGAACCTACGCTCCCAGAGGGAATCTGATTTCGAGTCAGACGCCTTAACCACTCGGCCACGACTGCGCGGAGCGCAATCCTCTCCCGTCACATGCAACTGCCACCGTTTAAAGCACTGTGGTGGCAGGAAACGGCGTAGTTACATTCTCTTCCGTAGTGTTTCCGCCGCTACTAGACGAATCACTACCAAAGCATTAAAATTTCCGCCCAGACAGGGATTTGAACCCTGGACCCTTAGGTTAAAAGCCTAATGCTCTACCGGCTGAGCTACCCGGGCTCACAGGACGTTAGCAAACCTTCCACGATGCACAACTATACATTGGCTCATGTCCTTTACTGTTGTGCAATCGCTGCAACTAATAAAACGTCGCCTGGATGCTGTCTACAAACTTATCGTGCTAAGCTCGTAACAGACTATCAAAGAATACTGACACACGACGCAAAAACAAATTGCAGCAGTCGTTACGTCTCATGCGTTGGAGCAGAGGATTTACGTGTTTTGTTGACACTCACTGGGCAACTCGAAAATTCACAAGCATTTTGAATGCAATGTTTCCCACGCTTTCGCTCATTTCACAGTTCCGTTGGAGACGTTCTTCACGTCCTGACACAAAAAAGGGAACGCAGTCGGTAGGACATTTTTTTTTTTTATTTTCTTGCTTCCCAGGCAGTTGCCTACTGTGTTCCTCTTATGGCATGCACTAGACAACCAGAACAGCTACAGGAGGGAGTCACTTTTGTTCTCGGCGGTAGTTACATTATCACAAACTCAGAGCAATTCCATTGGCGTCAGCTTCAAAACGAATGCATGCCGAAACCCGGGATCGAACCAGGGACCTTTAGATCTTCAGTCTAACGCTCTCCCAACTGAGCTATTTCGGCTGACGTGGAACGTCTCTGTTTTGTACGTCTTCGTTAACCTCTGCCTCGTCGCCAATTTCACAGTCGTCTTCGTCTGATAAGACACAGGGACGCTGAAAGGCGAGCAGCAGATGCAGTGAAGCACCACACACATTTCTTCTGCTTCAATCATCGTAACAAGCAAACACGTCGACTCGATTCATGTAATATTGACTTCGCTGACGCTAGAAAACCGGTGCTATATCGATGCCACGTGCAACTCGTGTGCAGAGAACGAGACACAAGAAGGAGTGAGCCTCTCCACCGTGTGAGAGGCAGTATCTAGCAGATACACACGGTAAAACATTTGACTTGCGCTAGCTCATAAATTGCTGCACGTCATCGTCTGCAAGCTAAAATGGACACATCTGCACTGCCCAGAGAGGCGACACTTGCACTGACACCTGGTGGACGGCTGCAAGACGAGGAGATGAGCTGTGGCTTCTGGGCGCGACTTTAGCGCTGCACCCTGTAGCCAAGAACACTGCACATTGCTGGCGACCCACGTGTTTAGTAGTGACGCAACCGCTAGGATGCAGCTGAACGTCCATCTTCTGTGAGCGAGAAAATTTTCGCAGTCGGCAGGACTCGAACCTGCGCTCCCAGAGAGAATCTGATTTCAAGTCAGACGCCTTAACCACTCGGCCACGACTGCCGGTGGCAAAAGCGTCTTCCGACAAGTGAAAGTGCCACCTTGAGAAGCAATCCGATGGCAGAAAGCGGCTTGGCCTCACTCTTTTCTCTAGTGTTTCCATGGCCAGCACATTAGCCGTTACGAAAGTGTATTAATTTTCGCCCAGGCAGAGGCTTGGACCCAACACCCTTTGGTTGAAAACCTAACGCTCTACCGACTGAGCTATCGTACAGCTGCGTGATGAGCGAGTGATTCACATGTCGTAATTACTGGCTTATGGCTCCAATGGCGACTTCACCGACTTCCCACTGACGCACCGCTGACGCTAGTTTTCTGTCGTCTTAAGCGGTGGACATACTTGCAAGTAGCTGCGAGATCTTAAGAAAAGAAACGCTGCACCATTGCTTTTGCCGCACTCGAATGACTGAATTACGATTCTTAAAAAGAAATGAATGTTCGCTCTGTCCAAAACTTCCAAGCACATGTGTGTACTCACAAACTCGGCGTCGGCGCGAGAAAATGACGGGAGCGCACTCGTGGGCCTGCGACGGCTTTCTGCAGTCCCAGCGTCAGTGCGTGGTGAACCGGTAACCACAGGAAGCAGCGGCCGTCGCGGAACTCTGTATTCTTAAATTTTCGTCTTGTTGAGAGTGGCGTCATTGGCTTGCACCCGCGTTCATGCGTGTGAAAATATTTGCTCTTCTTTACGCAAAATCGCACGCAGCCGGTAGGACTCGAACCTACGCTCCCAGAGGGAATCTGATTTCGAGTCAGACGCCTTAACCACTCGGCCACGACTGCGCGGAGCGCAATCCTCTCCCGTCACATGCAACTGCCACCGTTTAAAGCACTGTGGTGGCAGGAAACGGCGTAGTTACATTCTCTTCCGTAGTGTTTCCGCCGCTACTAGACGAATCACTACCAAAGCATTAAAATTTCCGCCCAGACAGGGATTTGAACCCTGGACCCTTAGGTTAAAAGCCTAATGCTCTACCGGCTGAGCTACCCGGGCTCACAGGACGTTAGCAAACCTTCCACGATGCACAACTATACATTGGCTCATGTCCTTTACTGTTGTGCAATCGCTGCAACTAATAAAACGTCGCCTGGATGCTGTCTACAAACTTATCGTGCTAAGCTCGTAACAGACTATCAAAGAATACTGACACACGACGCAAAAACAAATTGCAGCAGTCGTTACGTCTCATGCGTTGGAGCAGAGGATTTACGTGTTTTGTTGACACTCACTGGGCAACTCGAAAATTCACAAGCATTTTGAATGCAATGTTTCCCACGCTTTCGCTCATTTCACAGTTCCGTTGGAGACGTTCTTCACGTCCTGACACAAAAAAGGGAACGCAGTCGGTAGGACATTTTTTTTTTTTTATTTTCTTGCTTCCCAGGCAGTTGCCTACTGTGTTCCTCTTATGGCATGCACTAGACAACCAGAACAGCTACAGGAGGGAGTCACTTTTGTTCTCGGCGGTAGTTACATTATCACAAACTCAGAGCAATTCCATTGGCGTCAGCTTCAAAACGAATGCATGCCGAAACCCGGGATCGAACCAGGGACCTTTAGATCTTCAGTCTAACGCTCTCCCAACTGAGCTATTTCGGCTGACGTGGAACGTCTCTGTTTTGTACGTCTTCGTTAACCTCTGCCTCGTCGCCAATTTCACAGTCGTCTTCGTCTGATAAGACACAGGGACGCTGAAAGGCGAGCAGCAGATGCAGTGAAGCACCACACACATTTCTTCTGCTTCAATCATCGTAACAAGCAAACACGTCGACTCGATTCATGTAATATTGACTTCGCTGACGCTAGAAAACCGGTGCTATATCGATGCCACGTGCAACTCGTGTGCAGAGAACGAGACACAAGAAGGAGTGAGCCTCTCCACCGTGTGAGAGGCAGTATCTAGCAGATACACACGGTAAAACATTTGACTTGCGCTAGCTCATAAATTGCTGCACGTCATCGTCTGCAAGCTAAAATGGACACATCTGCACTGCCCAGAGAGGCGACACTTGCACTGACACCTGGTGGACGGCTGCGAGACGAGGAGATGAGCTGTGGCTTCTGGGCGCGACTTTAGCGCTGCACCCTGTAGCCAAGAACACTGCACATTGCTGGCGACCCACGTGTTTAGTAGTGACGCAACCGCTAGGATGCAGCTGAACGTCCATCTTCTGTGAGCGAGAAAATTTTCGCAGTCGGCAGGACTCGAACCTGCGCTCCCAGAGGGAATCTGATTTCAAGTCAGACGCCTTAACCACTCGGCCACGACTGCCGGTGGCAAAAGCGTCTTCCGACAAGTGAAAGTGCCACCTTGAGAAGCAATCCGATGGCAGAAAGCGGCTTGGCCTCACTCTTTTCTCTAGTGTTTCCATGGCCAGCACATTAGCCGTTACGAAAGTGTATTAATTTTCGCCCAGGCAGAGGCTTGGACCCAACACCCTTTGGTTGAAAACCTAACGCTCTACCGACTGAGCTATCGTACAGCTGCGTGATGAGCGAGTGATTCACATGTCGTAATTACTGGCTTATGGCTCCAATGGCGACTTCACCGACTTCCCACTGACGCACCGCTGACGCTAGTTTTCTGTCGTCTTAAGCGGTGGACATACTTGCAAGTAGCTGCGAGATCTTAAGAAAAGAAACGCTGCACCATTGCTTTTGCCGCACTCGAATGACTGAATTACGATTCTTAAAAAGAAATGAATGTTCGCTCTGTCCAAAACTTCCAAGCACATGTGTGTACTCACAAACTCGGCGTCGGCGCGAGAAAATGACGGGAGCGCACTCGTGGGCCTGCGACGGCTTTCTGCAGTCCCAGCGTCAGTGCGTGGTGAACCGGTAACCACAGGAAGCAGCGGCCGTCGCGGAACTCTGTATTCTTAAATTTTCGTCTTGTTGAGAGTGGCGTCATTGGCTTGCACCCGCGTTCATGCGTGTGAAAATATTTGCTCTTCTTTACGCAAAATCGCACGCAGCCGGTAGGACTCGAACCTACGCTCCCAGAGGGAATCTGATTTCGAGTCAGACGCCTTAACCACTCGGCCACGACTGCGCGGAGCGCAATCCTCTCCCGTCACATGCAACTGCCACCGTTTAAAGCACTGTGGTGGCAGGAAACGGCGTAGTTACATTCTCTTCCGTAGTGTTTCCGCCGCTACTAGACGAATCACTACCAAAGCATTAAAATTTCCGCCCAGACAGGGATTTGAACCCTGGACCCTTAGGTTAAAAGCCTAATGCTCTACCGGCTGAGCTACCCGGGCTCACAGGACGTTAGCAAACCTTCCACGATGCACAACTATACATTGGCTCATGTCCTTTACTGTTGTGCAATCGCTGCAACTAATAAAACGTCGCCTGGATGCTGTCTACAAACTTATCGTGCTAAGCTCGTAACAGACTATCAAAGAATACTGACACACGACGCAAAAACAAATTGCAGCAGTCGTTACGTCTCATGCGTTGGAGCAGAGGATTTACGTGTTTTGTTGACACTCACTGGGCAACTCGAAAATTCACAAGCATTTTGAATGCAATGTTTCCCACGCTTTCGCTCATTTCACAGTTCCGTTGGAGACGTTCTTCACGTCCTGACACAAAAAAGGGAACGCAGTCGGTAGGACATTTTTTTTTTTTATTTTCTTGCTTCCCAGGCAGTTGCCTACTGTGTTCCTCTTATGGCATGCACTAGACAACCAGAACAGCTACAGGAGGGAGTCACTTTTGTTCTCGGCGGTAGTTACATTATCACAAACTCAGAGCAATTCCATTGGCGTCAGCTTCAAAACGAATGCATGCCGAAACCCGGGATCGAACCAGGGACCTTTAGATCTTCAGTCTAACGCTCTCCCAACTGAGCTATTTCGGCTGACGTGGAACGTCTCTGTTTTGTACGTCTTCGTTAACCTCTGCCTCGTCGCCAATTTCACAGTCGTCTTCGTCTGATAAGACACAGGGACGCTGAAAGGCGAGCAGCAGATGCAGTGAAGCACCACACACATTTCTTCTGCTTCAATCATCGTAACAAGCAAACACGTCGACTCGATTCATGTAATATTGACTTCGCTGACGCTAGAAAACCGGTGCTATATCGATGCCACGTGCAACTCGTGTGCAGAGAACGAGACACAAGAAGGAGTGAGCCTCTCCACCGTGTGAGAGGCAGTATCTAGCAGATACACACGGTAAAACATTTGACTTGCGCTAGCTCATAAATTGCTGCACGTCATCGTCTGCAAGCTAAAATGGACACATCTGCACTGCCCAGAGAGGCGACACTTGCACTGACACCTGGTGGACGGCTGCGAGACGAGGAGATGAGCTGTGGCTTCTGGGCGCGACTTTAGCGCTGCACCCTGTAGCCAAGAACACTGCACATTGCTGGCGACCCACGTGTTTAGTAGTGACGCAACCGCTAGGATGCAGCTGAACGTCCATCTTCTGTGAGCGAGAAAATTTTCGCAGTCGGCAGGACTCGAACCTGCGCTCCCAGAGGGAATCTGATTTCAAGTCAGACGCCTTAACCACTCGGCCACGACTGCCGGTGGCAAAAGCGTCTTCCGACAAGTGAAAGTGCCACCTTGAGAAGCAATCCGATGGCAGAAAGCGGCTTGGCCTCACTCTTTTCTCTAGTGTTTCCATGGCCAGCACATTAGCCGTTACGAAAGTGTATTAATTTTCGCCCAGGCAGAGGCTTGGACCCAACACCCTTTGGTTGAAAACCTAACGCTCTACCGACTGAGCTATCGTACAGCTGCGTGATGAGCGAGTGATTCACATGTCGTAATTACTGGCTTATGGCTCCAATGGCGACTTCACCGACTTCCCACTGACGCACCGCTGACGCTAGTTTTCTGTCGTCTTAAGCGGTGGACATACTTGCAAGTAGCTGCGAGATCTTAAGAAAAGAAACGCTGCACCATTGCTTTTGCCGCACTCGAATGACTGAATTACGATTCTTAAAAAGAAATGAATGTTCGCTCTGTCCAAAACTTCCAAGCACATGTGTGTACTCACAAACTCGGCGTCGGCGCGAGAAAATGACGGGAGCGCACTCGTGGGCCTGCGACGGCTTTCTGCAGTCCCAGCGTCAGTGCGTGGTGAACCGGTAACCACAGGAAGCAGCGGCCGTCGCGGAACTCTGTATTCTTAAATTTTCGTCTTGTTGAGAGTGGCGTCATTGGCTTGCACCCGCGTTCATGCGTGTGAAAATATTTGCTCTTCTTTACGCAAAATCGCACGCAGCCGGTAGGACTCGAACCTACGCTCCCAGAGGGAATCTGATTTCGAGTCAGACGCCTTAACCACTCGGCCACGACTGCGCGGAGCGCAATCCTCTCCCGTCACATGCAACTGCCACCGTTTAAAGCACTGTGGTGGCAGGAAACGGCGTAGTTACATTCTCTTCCGTAGTGTTTCCGCCGCTACTAGACGAATCACTACCAAAGCATTAAAATTTCCGCCCAGACAGGGATTTGAACCCTGGACCCTTAGGTTAAAAGCCTAATGCTCTACCGGCTGAGCTACCCGGGCTCACAGGACGTTAGCAAACCTTCCACGATGCACAACTATACATTGGCTCATGTCCTTTACTGTTGTGCAATCGCTGCAACTAATAAAACGTCGCCTGGATGCTGTCTACAAACTTATCGTGCTAAGCTCGTAACAGACTATCAAAGAATACTGACACACGACGCAAAAACAAATTGCAGCAGTCGTTACGTCTCATGCGTTGGAGCAGAGGATTTACGTGTTTTGTTGACACTCACTGGGCAACTCGAAAATTCACAAGCATTTTGAATGCAATGTTTCCCACGCTTTCGCTCATTTCACAGTTCCGTTGGAGACGTTCTTCACGTCCTGACACAAAAAAGGGAACGCAGTCGGTAGGACATTTTTTTTTTTTATTTTCTTGCTTCCCAGGCAGTTGCCTACTGTGTTCCTCTTATGGCATGCACTAGACAACCAGAACAGCTACAGGAGGGAGTCACTTTTGTTCTCGGCGGTAGTTACATTATCACAAACTCAGAGCAATTCCATTGGCGTCAGCTTCAAAACGAATGCATGCCGAAACCCGGGATCGAACCAGGGACCTTTAGATCTTCAGTCTAACGCTCTCCCAACTGAGCTATTTCGGCTGACGTGGAACGTCTCTGTTTTGTACGTCTTCGTTAACCTCTGCCTCGTCGCCAATTTCACAGTCGTCTTCGTCTGATAAGACACAGGGACGCTGAAAGGCGAGCAGCAGATGCAGTGAAGCACCACACACATTTCTTCTGCTTCAATCATCGTAACAAGCAAACACGTCGACTCGATTCATGTAATATTGACTTCGCTGACGCTAGAAAACCGGTGCTATATCGATGCCACGTGCAACTCGTGTGCAGAGAACGAGACACAAGAAGGAGTGAGCCTCTCCACCGTGTGAGAGGCAGTATCTAGCAGATACACACGGTAAAACATTTGACTTGCGCTAGCTCATAAATTGCTGCACGTCATCGTCTGCAAGCTAAAATGGACACATCTGCACTGCCCAGAGAGGCGACACTTGCACTGACACCTGGTGGACGGCTGCGAGACGAGGAGATGAGCTGTGGCTTCTGGGCGCGACTTTAGCGCTCACCCTGTAGCCAAGAACACTGCACATTGCTGGCGACCCCACGTGTTTAGTAGTGACGCAAACCGCTAGGATGCAGCTGAACGTCCATCTTCTGTGAGCGAGAAAAATTTTCGCAGTCGGCAGGACTCGAACCTGCGCTCCCAGAGGGAATCTGATTTCAAGTCAGACGCCTTAACCACTCGGCCACGACTGCCGGTGGCAAAAGCGTCTTCCGACAAGTGAAAGTGCCACCTTGAGAAGCAATCCGATGGCAGAAAGCGGCTTGGCCTCACTCTTTTCTCTAGTGTTTCCATGGCCAGCACATTAGCCGTTACGAAAGTGTATTAATTTTCGCCCCAGGCAGAGGCTTGGACCCAACACCCTTTGGTTGAAAACCTAACGCTCTACCGACTGAGCTATCGTACAGCTGCGTGATGAGCGAGTGATTCACATTTCGTAATTACTGGCTTATGGGCTCCAATGGCGACTTCACCGACTTCCCACTGACGCACCCGCTGACCGCTAGTTTTCTGTCGTCTTAAGCGGTGGACATACTTGCAAGTAGCTGCGAGATCTTAAGAAAAGAAACGCTGCACCATTGCTTTTGCCGCACTCGAATGACTGAATTACGATTCTTAAAAAGAAATGAATGTTCGCTCTGTCCAAAACTTCCAAGCACATGTGTGTACTCACAAACTCGGCGTCGGCGCGAGAAAATGACGGGAGCGCACTCGTGGGCCTGCGACGGCTTTCTGCAGTCCCAGCGTCAGTGCGTGGTGAACCGGTAACCACAGGAAGCAGCGGCCGTCGCGGAACTCTGTATTCTTAAATTTTCGTCTTGTTGAGAGTGGCGTCATTGGCTTGCACCCGCGTTCATGCGTGTGAAAATATTTGCTCTTCTTTACGCAAAATCGCACGCAGCCGGTAGGACTCGAACCTACGCTCCCAGAGGGAATCTGATTTCGAGTCAGACGCCTTAACCACTCGGCCACGACTGCGCGGAGCGCAATCCTCTCCCGTCACATGCAACTGCCACCGTTTAAAGCACTGTGGTGGCAGGAAACGGCGTAGTTACATTCTCTTCCGTAGTGTTTCCGCCGCTACTAGACGAATCACTACCAAAGCATTAAAATTTCCGCCCAGACAGGGATTTGAACCTGGACCCTTAGGTTAAAAGCCTAATGCTCTACCGCTGAGCTACCCGGGCTCACAGGACGTTAGCAAACCTTCCACGATGCACAACTATACATTGGCTCATGTCCTTTACTGTTGTGCAATCGCTGCAACTAATAAAACGTCGCCTGGATGCTGTCTACAAACTTATCGTGCTAAGCTCGTAACAGACTATCAAAGAATACTGACACACGACGCAAAAACAAATTGCAGCAGTCGTTACGTCTCATGCGTTGGAGCAGAGGATTTACGTGTTTTGTTGACACTCACTGGCAACTCGAAAATTCACAAGCATTTTGAATGCAATGTTTCCCACGCTTTCGCTCATTTCACAGTTCCGTTGGAGACGTTCTTCACGTCCTGACACAAAAAAGGGAACGCAGTCGGTAGGACATTTTTTTTTTTTATTTTCTTGCTTCCCAGGCAGTTGCCTACTGTGTTCCTCTTATGGCATGCACTAGACAACCAGAACAGCTACAGGAGGGAGTCACTTTTGTTCTCGGCGGTAGTTACATTATCACAAACTCAGAGCAATTCCATTGGCGTCAGCTTCAAAACGAATGCATGCCGAAACCCGGGATCGAACCAGGGACCTTTAGATCTTCAGTCTAACGCTCTCCCAACTGAGCTATTTCGGCTGACGTGGAACGTCTCTGTTTTGTACGTCTTCGTTAACCTCTGCCTCG